>NW_019214027.1:0-150519 GCF_002532875.2 Varroa jacobsoni
TATATGCAGCGTGTCGTAAAGTTGATGTTTTTCTTGTTGTTACGGAGCGAACAAGACAATCATCGTTCTACTGTTCATTGTTGCCTAATAAGAGAAAGCTACAGGTATTAGTATCCATCTAAACATTTAGATGATGTAAGTTGTTAAAAGCAGGTATCAACATATTCGTGAGTATCAGACCCGTGCATGAACACGACATGGCACTCTCAACTATTTCTCTTTTCAGCGAGTATTTACGTAAGCTTATATTTCCCCTTTCGCAGCTACACTATGCATGACATAATTTCTGAATGCACCTAACCTTCAAAAAAGAACGTTTAGGGCTATAAAAAGGAGAACAAATTCGCATTAGTACTTAGCTCGACTAGTTATTGCACAAAATACGTTTGTTGTCTGATATCGTATAGTCTACACATTTTTATGCTATGACTACGTAGATTTTTACCATCCTTGTGGTACATAACACTATTTTATGAAATACCCTCCATGCTACAAACATGATACGCAGTGAGCGTTTTCCCCTTCATTTTTTCCTACTTATATTGAACGGAACTCGTTCATGGGGTTATTCCTGAGGGAATCTGGCGTTGTCTTCAGGCCTCGCTGTAGAGGGCATTCTGAAAACGGAAGTAAACCCTTTCCACCAGTAACTCGAACAAAAAAAAATCAAAACAGGAACATGCAACTCCCCAGGTGTCCTCAGCTTAAACATCATCGGTTGTCATAACCTTTACTCGGCATATTAATGATTCACTAGATTATGAAATTAACTGATTTCGAACGTACAAGAAGCGCAGTAATCATAGTAGATTACGAACTCAATAGGAAAAATAAAGTGAATACAGTTTGATGCTTTTTTATCAGACCCTTCATAGTATGACCGGCAACTTCAGAAGATGAAAAAATCCTAATAACGTTCAGATAACTCAGGAATGTCCACTGAGTAAGATTTGCGAACGGAAAAACGTAGCCTGAAATTGGCTAACTTTTTAACATTGCTATCCTATGCTGACTAGCGTTTATACATTATCAAAGTGGAGTCCATAAACGCGCAACTTGTTCACTTCACAAAAGTACACGATATAGAATTCATGAATATGAATACTATACAAAAATTCCATTTATCTTTTATAAAGTGCTAACCTCAAGTTAAAAAATCCTGCGTATCGATGAGATTGTGTCCTGATACAGAGGGAATATGGGGAAACCTGAAACTATCGGGTGCCTAGCTAGGGCTGTTAAGCACTTGCAGACCAAGAGGATCTTAGGCTTGTGGACTTGTCAATAAAAGCCCTGGGAAACTATAACTGAAGCTTGAAAGAAGCGCAAACATTGTTTTTAACCCACAGACAAATACTGTTCAGTTGATATCTATAGGTATGTATTATATAACAGTATAGCACTAATCAGCTCGAAACTTTTTCACACTTTCCCTACAGAACACTTAAGTTCAAGTTATGCGTGAAAAAGATGCACTGCACGCTGAAATAATTCAACGACAAGTCTTTCTTTCTATCTGTAGACTAACTTAAGTCAAGTCCCACTTTTACTTGTGCGTCGTTTTCCGTACAAAATCATTGATACCTGCATCCTTGTCGCAGGCTGTGGAATGACAAACGGAGTTACGGGGCATTACGATCAATGAATTAGTGGTCACAGACGATCATTTCTACTTAAGCCATATTTCGATTAAGCAAGTCAATTGAAAACTTCGTAGCAGACGTACACGGAAGTCTGAGCGTGCTTAATTCTTATGAAATTAACTAACGACTTTGAACTCGCTGGTCTCTCAGAGGCTACTGTTAAGCCATTGCTCGAGATCATCCATATTTGAATTACTCGCTTAAAATATCTATCAGCATGAGTTATTACTATTAAGTTAGCAATTAAGTTATAATAATTGCAGTGGTATTTTAACGCAGCAGAAGATTTCAAGGCGATCCTAAAGCGTGTCAGCAACTTCGTGATCGTTCAAAGATGCTACAAGAGATTACTGCGATACGCGATCAAGGCAAACGTGTTGGAAGACAGACTACCTGTCTCCAGAAGAAATAAAACTGCTACAGGGATACCAAACTATCTTGAATCGAATATATGTTTTTGTTTCTATTTATTTAGCATTTGCTGTGTGATATGTCTGCATCGCGATGCCGTTGCGTTGCTCAGATATGCCGTATATTCGGGTATTTGAGAAGAATGTTTTGACGGTACGTCTTCATCATTTAGTACAACCATCAGACAGACAGGCAGGCCTATTATTATTATCGTTACTAATTTAAGGCAAAAATATTTTTAAAAAATGCTTATTTATTAACTCTAGTCAGACGGTGAACAAAATATTGCAGACCGACCGTGTTTGTTTAATTAATCAAAAGTCTTTTGGTATCGGAATGTCATAACATAATTCGCCTTTCCACACGACCACATAAACAGTAAATAACTGGCAATTCATTTCTTTTATATATTTTTCGCGTACAATATGGGACATAATTTGAAAATAAAAAAAAGTCCACCAAAATTATAGATACCTCGTGAATTTTGCATCATTTAGTTATACACTGTGGTGAAAGCTTGTATATATTTAGTTGGAAATATTGGCTAGAGGGCAATTTATTTAATGTGAAGACCAATAACCTTGAGAGCATAAAGTTATACATTAAATCACACTATACTTTCAAGTCTACGCTCCGCTGTGACCTGTCTAGTAATTTAAATATCTGTTCGCGCAAATGAATTTGTTTAAAGCAAAATGTCAAACTATTCCAACTGTCACGACGGAAAATTTTCGTAGTTTCGTCAACTGCACTTTGAGAAGTGTATAAATCGCATCTTGTATAAATTGGGTATACGAACCGGAATAACTAGATCATTATTCAGCGAGTCGAATTAGCGGAAGAAGTTTATTCATTTGGCTAAGCTTGTTTATTTGCCGTTAATGCAAAATCAGTTGAACGTGAAACAGCACCTGTAGGAACGGTCATGGCAGGCTGGACCGCAGCGATACAGGCGACAATGGACTAGAATTGTTTTCGAAAAAATGCATATATTAATCGCATTGGCCGTTGGTGTTGTTTTCCTTTAAGCAGACTATTTCGAAGAAATGCATTGCTTGGTTTATGTTGCAGGCATGTGCTACTTGATGACCATTGCCTGAAAGATGTTGAACTAAATATCCCGAAACACATTAGTAGACCAGAACGTTTGAATGAGCAATAATCAACTCAGTTTGTACGTCTACTCGTGTTGTCTCTCTCACTATTAATAATCTCATAACCTGTAATGATATGTGTGCATCTTGCTGATTGCATCTCAGTATTGGTCAATCGAGTTAAGGATTGAGAATTACTTTCTGGATAACTATAGCACTGAATTGAGCAAATCTTAGATTTTACCTATTAGCATCATTGTTTCTCAAACTGATAATATATTGATACTTCTGAAAGCATTTTTCCACTTTTTTTTTTTTTTATCATCTATTAGACACTAGCTTTTGCCTATTTAAAATTACCCTCGGTATTTCGAGCAGTTCAAGCATACTCCGTAAACCCGATCTATTGCCCGCCTTCAAGCGCCAATCTTTCTTTTTACTATTGTTACTGGACTACCTTTCTCTCAATGGCTTTACGTAGTGATGTGTTAAAAAAAGCCCAGAACGAAAACAGCTGTGAAGTACTAAGGATAAACCAGATGAAAATTTTGGTTCAGTAGTTCAAGTACAGGTCAATAAATGATTATCTCAATGCATAATTATCTACTGCATAATTGTTTACGCATACAGATACTTAGAGCAGACGATGCTTGTGGATCCATATGCCTAATTAAATTCACTTGCAAAAGATTTTTTGTCGACAGTAGAGGTAAAGCGTCATCAACACTACAATTGTTTAAATACGGCAAAAGTTCATATTATACTAGATTAGCTAGAGGTTTCGGTTTCATAGGTACTCGTAAAATGCCACACAAAAGAGTATAATTGAAATAAAATGCATTGAGATGCGTGGTATAATCAAACTGGTTTCATGAATTTTCTACGAAACAGCTTCCTTGAATACCGCCAGGCAGGCGGCCGTTGGTAAATTTTTATGGAGACCATTTTAAAACAAGTAAACAACATCTGTCGTAGGGCCAGAGGTGAATAGTGCTTGCAATGACTTGTAAGCATAATCTGAATCTAGTTAATGAAAATTCTGTCTATAAAGTGTGAGGTTGATCTTTATAGAACTTGAGGAAATAGCATCTTTGCGCGAAACAGTTTGTTTCAATACCACCCAATAAAAAATCTCGTAGGCTATAAAGTTATCGTCATCAGCTGTGAGGCGCACGGCTGTACCGGTCAACGAAGGATGCAGAACGGAAAATTGTTTGACGGTAGTAAAATCTTCCTATAAACTTTGAAAACCTAAAAGCATACATACCTACACATATATATATATATATATATATATATATATATATATATATATGTATTGAGCTACAGCGCATGGAACCTGCCCGTTGAAGTATGTTAATGCTGCACACAGCCGTAGCGTTGTTCACTCCTCAAGACAATGGATCTTCAACTCGAACAGTGAACGACTCAGAGTCATTATCACGGTATTCCTGGGTCTTTCGTCTTGCAATTAACAGAGTTAATTGAAATTCAAAGATCAACGAGACATTTGCTAAATTTATGACTCAAGGCGGTGAACTCATCTATACGTTTGCGTATTCATATCTATTTCAGCCATGGAAGGGGGCGTACAAAGGATAATAGGACACTAGGAGATCATTATTCGACCTACTAGCACCTACCAACGGATCAGATGAAAGACGGGTTTCTTTCAGTGATGGGAGTACACACGCCAATATCAATCTGGTCGTTTTTTACAACTGCTATACGCACTGCCCCTTTAGCACTATGTCGCCGATGCAACATATATCATCACAGTCTCAAGCGATTCCGTGATCAGGGGTAGTTTGAAGTCGATAAATTGCTGGTAGAAAAGCTATCGGATCACAATGAAAGAGGCGGTAAGCTCTGCGCACCGCCCATAATAATAATTAAGTGAATGAGCGCCGTAAGAACAAAGGAGTGTCTAGTTCAATAGCGTGAACAAAATAGTCGGGCACTGCATAGTAGTAAGGGCTAGTGAATACAACAAAGGCAGGGAGAAGTACACAGGTTAGGTCAGCAGTTTAGGTGGTGTTTAGGTGGAATCGTCGAAAATGTTCAAGCGGTCTTGGTAGGGCCAGAAGTGAGACTGGCTACTAAGTTCATTTGGATGCTAGGACTGTGCTGCTGACAGACCAATATTTAACAAACTAAATACCATGTAGAGTTTTGGATTGTGATGACACAAGAAGTCAGTAACGGCGGTCCGAAGGAGAATGTACATTCTCCTTTTTCTCGCGTTCCCTTTTTCGCGGGTCGATATTGAAATAGGAGACATCTTTGTTTAAGCAGAAAGGGTGACACGAAGGCGGTGGCGAAATACTTAAATATGTGATTGAAGGTTCGACTTCGTTGGGCTGTGAGAATACACTCAACTGGCAGACCGCATCCGAAACGTGGGTAGCTATAAATGGCAGAAACGTGTCACGACGAAGTTATTTAGTGTCAAAAGCAATGAATGATTATCAGTTACTTGTTTGTTTTGTTCAAGACTGGTGGAAATAGTTTACCTGCCTTGAGATTGTCCATTGTAAAATCTTTATGCTAGAGAAACACAGAATAAGATCCCATCATAGGCTATACACAAATGTAGAGTATTTGAAGTCCGCTGCAATGGCCTCTCTTCAGGTTTCAATTAAGAAGACAACATTTAAAGGGAAGCACATAGTTCAATATCTAGCGATTACGGATGAATGAACGTTTCAGTTAGCCTGAATAGACCCTCCGAGAAAAATCTAACAAAATATTTGGATTACAATCTCAGCTTAATTTTATTGGGACATAGACTCGGGTTCTTTGTAATACTAAACTACGATTTTAGTACAAGACATTAGTTGATAATAAAAAATATTTTTTTTTAGGTTTAGTAAGACACTGATCGATTAAAAAAGACCTAAACCACGAACTGCTTTTTAAACAGCAAATAAGATCAAACGTCTAATGAAGTCGCCTATATTACTGATAATGTATATAAATGAGCAATACACAACGATGTCTGATATGGTCACACAATGATTGTTGGATTACTTCAGAGAACCGCTCCAATATAGATGGACTGACGTAGGGTAGCATTAAAAAAGAGTTGTGTTTGTTGGAGTAATTGTACATTAACATATATACTGTAGCAATCACTTCCGCTGCCTGACGTCGTTCGGTAAATTTGCAGTAGCGGCGATATTTGTATGACTCTTTAGCTACATAGAGAAAAAAATAGCTAACTTAAACTTTCGCTGTGATTACATTAAACTAAATGCCATGATAATGTGAAAAGTTATGAAAGAGAAAATCATTAACAACTTAAGTACAAGTCATCAACGAGTTGGCAATGAGTAGGCACCTTCTTTGACAAAATAGCAGCTAATGCCCTAATAAATGTTTCTGCAGACTATTAATTATAGATCTTTCTGGTCTTTTTTGGATGCGGCATGACGGTAGGACACGACCTCGAAATGGATTTCGGATAATGAAAGAAATGTTATAGTCTCGCACGCGTTTGCGCTGTACCGACCATTAGAACTTCTCTCTTCATTTTCTCTCTGAGTTAGCCAGTGCACCTTTTGCTATGCATTAGATTAACTTGTAGATGGGGTCCATAGTTGTTAGGAAACAGGCATTATTTTTAAAGAAAAATCATGCATACAGTTCACACACCGTTCAAAATTGTATGTCCAAAGGACCTTAATTGCCTCATAGCATTCATCGTGCATTCAGCCTTTTTCGCTTTCATCAAAACTTTAGTTGACATAAAAATCTCAATGAATCTAAACATTTTCATGGTTAAGCTCAATAGGCAATTTGAGGCTGCCTATATTCGAGCCCAAACTAGGTCCTGTTTTACAATTGATCGAAAGCTCAAGCACAGCGAGCTTATATGCATGTATTTAAGCAGCTCGACCCTTCAAGTGGAACTCATGTCCAAGTCATGCATATATGTGCTTGTACGGTATTTTAAATTATCATTTGCTGCAGTAACTCAGCTTCATCACCATTGCCAATCTATGATACGCTAAGTCGAATACAGTTGGAACTGATTCTCCCGAAGTACGCGGAGCTCAATGATAGTTATGATCTTATCCGTCGGTGCTCTTCCTCTTCTGAACGTGCCGATCAAACGACGAAGCAAAGCGACTGTCGAGCGTTGCACGGAATCTTTGCTAGTCTAATTGTAACCACTGCGTATGAGGTATATGGGGCTTGTTGTCGAGCAGCTAGGTGCAATAGCGTGATCCTTACGAATGTCCTCAAGCTTCGAGACTACAGGAGGCGTGCGATGGGGCGCCAAAACGAACTGCTAATTCAGCATCGCCTCAACGCTTCTCTGCCTCTCTCGGCCGGCTGCTTGTCCATACCTCACCGACTAGCTTAAAATCAAGGACAATAGCTGCGAATACACGCTTAGTATGTTGGAGCGTTCAGAGACGGCGGTCTGTCGGTTGAGGGCGAAGGTTAAAGGAAACCGATTCTTACGTCGGCTAGACACGCCAGGGGGAGTTTGTCGAAGGTTCCCCCGTGCAGCATTCACTCGGCAGAAACCCTGATTGGCTTGCAGTATCAAAAGCAATCGTACACATCTAAAGGCGTAAACCGCTACTTCCTATTTATCGCGCCTTGCGTCAACTTACCGCGATGTACCGATCATCAACAATGATAACACAAATGAACGCTTCTAAGTAACCGCGACCGAGGAATAGTCGTACTTCGTTGTTTTACTGCCATCGGTTCGTTTTCATTCCTAAGCATTTAACGTCATGTATTTTGCCGTCTCCATAATTCGGGACCGAGGCAGTTCAATGGTAACTCATTCGTCGGACGCTTTCCAACTGTCGGGTGAACAGACAAGCCAATATGTAAAGTATTCTCGTCATTTCTTTAGTCCACTGCTCTCTTTGTTACTTTTCAGCTGCGTGGGGACGTGGCTCATTCCATAAATCCTTTAAGATAAGCACGATCTTCTACGAGACCCTGATTTGCACTTTGTTCCAGAGAAAATGATATGCATATCCAGCCAATGAATACTAGAAAAGAAAAGAAGACAATACAAAATTCCGTTAAAAATCATCGCAAAACCTTTTTTTTTTTTTCAAATTACAAATATATGTTGAGTGGCTTCGGGTTGAAGAAGACCAGAATTCACTCGTTCGTGTTCTACCAGCAACGCACCAAGACTACATAATTTGTGTGAATGGAAAATACTGGCATGTTAATTCGTGATGGTCTATTTCGTTCGTAACATTGAAAGTATTGCTGTTTGTTTTTTTAATCGTCTCAAAAGTATATTTATCCTGTGTCTGATGCCACGCATTTTCTGGGTCTATTGTATCTCTGGTCTACTCTATTGATATAACGGTATCGTCGTTTCAGTTGCCACGCCCGACAAAAAAATTGCACCCTGATCTCTGGTTAGGAATGATTACAGTTATCATATAGATTTCGAGGCGTTACGGCTTTCCCGTGGTTTGTTCGTGGAACAGAATGACTTAGGCCATAAGAACGTTCGCAAGCTACACGAGTGCAATTTGGTGCACGGCGATCTAGTAAAGCGACTTATTCAACGTAGTAGCATTTGAAAATCAAAAATTATTTGCTCGTCGTTCCCTTAACTTGAAACCTTACTATTAAATAGAATAGATTAAAACACTTTATCAATAAAGTAAGCGTAAGGTTATTGAGGTGAAAGTACACAATATTATTCCACTAATTATTGGATAAGGCCAGTTTAGTACGTAGATACCCATTGGTGTCGACTGTCTGCCGAACCGTCAAACAGTGAGCACCACTTTTGATGTTGGCTAGAAGAAAAATCGCTTCAACCTACCCACGTCCACTGTACCTCTGTAGATGGCCTGACAACGCCCACTGCGCCCGCCTTGCAGAGGGCCTTTTTATTATCTGCGACCAGCAAAACGAAAATGAGCTCGAAATGTGTGACCTTTTTTGTGCAAATCAGAAGACTTCGAATAAATATTCAGTGTCCTGAAGTCCGAACAGCTCCTTTCCATAAAACATTTTTTACGCCTTAAGTTTTATAGAAGTCGGCTAAAATTGAGCTCGTTTCATGTCAAAATCTTAAATTATTTTAAAATAGTCCTCAGCCTTCGTAGGCCCGCAGTGTTTACAGGTCTTTCATATGAAACATCATTTACGGCTAAAATGTGCTTCAGCTTGTTTATTACAACATTAAGATATGATAAAAGGCTTGTAATGTTTAGCGCTTGTTCGAACATTTCGCAGTATCCATTTATGATCATTTGTAGTAGGCGATCTCCGGTTTCCTTTTGATGGGTCCAAAGGATAGATGCAGATACCTCAAATCAGCTTAATGTTGAAAGGTCGATGCGTGTTTAAATCTAACAACAAATATGCACAGTGGTGAAAATTCAATTTTTAACAAAGATTTCAGTAGATCTATAGTATACTCACTTATAAGTGATGATGATTCACTTACAAATTTGCCTTACTAAGAATGGTTTTGGTCAATTCTACTGGAAAAAAATCAATACCCAGAGGATAAAACGTTATCACCTAATTTCGTCCGAAATCTATTGCTGAGATTCGGACCACTGCTTAGTAATTTTTTAATCCCGCATGATTGATTGGCTGTTTCTGTACGCTACAAATCTTCGCTACGAAAACGCCGTTAATACTGTAAAATTATAGTAGAAAATTACGTAAGCGCAGCTAGGGTTTATGTTGCTTAGATTTAACGACATGGTAAAGAAGCCGACCCTTTAAGTTTAAGTAACCCGGTTCGATCGCCCTGCGATGTTTTACGATCTTTCTTATTTAAACTCCAATCAGTAGCTCGGCACGCAGGTACGTATATGCGACATATCCGTTCACAGCGTTGTTTAGAACCTGCCCGTTATCATCATGGCCCAGTTTAACGGGTAGTAGTTATGGCAAGCTAGGCGAAAACGTTAGCATGCGTTCGACAGATTACCGTCCGCTAACTTCCGCTATGCATTAAAAAATACTTCGTACACCTAATTATTAGATACTTTTTACAGAGAGACTTCGGGCTTCGCTTTAAAAGCGGCGCTTCGAGGTTGGAAGGCTCAAAATAAGAAGATCCAAATAGAAGAAAAATTCGCTATCTTCATAGCCATACTGGAAGGTGACGAATTCTTTCATTCTTATTGACATGCGCATACGCTACTGCTACACCACTATAAGATCTGTTACTCTAACAGTAATTGTACGATTTCTGCTCACAATAGCAATTTACGAAGACCACCTGCGCCGGTTCCCATTGGTCTCCAAACACCTTTGATATGCGTATACTCGCTTTATTATGAACACAGGGAAGGCCATCGATAGGTCGAAACGGATTCTCGAATTGAGATTTTCGCTACGAATTCATTGACAAACAGCACAGTAATAATTGTAGCAGTGTCCTATCTGCAGTGTTCCGCATATACTATCGCGTATTGTTCTTTACTTTATGCAAGGTTAGATCGGATATAATTCAATGTCATTGTATTGGCCGATGTTCTTTTCTGTTCCCGTGATAGTAGTTGTCACTTGCACAAAAATGGCATAATGTTAGTACTATTCCACGCAAGCTCTAAATGTCCCCTTGAATCTTAAGCTCTGCCTAATTTTACCTCGGTATACATATGCACCTATGAAAACGAGCCAAATATATATGATTCCAGGTGTAGCAGGGCTGTTCACATACTACCGAAACATTCGAAAGCCCCTCCATCAACGTAGTGCAACGTATGGTCCGTTGAAGTGCTTAGAAATTTTTCTAAATTAGGACCACGTCCCTAGCGTTCCTGTCGTATAGTCGAAAAAGCCTTTTCGAACATGGCTGAACTAAGCTTTACTTTTATTGCACTCTCAGATTTCTTACAACATCCGTGTCAAATTTGGAGATTAAGATTGTTCTAATAATTTGTCTCAGTTAAATTGGACAATAGCTAAATAGATAGTTGGCAAGGGAGTTCGACCGCAAAGTTCGCAGAACAGCTGCATTCAGATCGCGGTCTGGGAAGCTATACCATTGCCGATTCTATTCGACCCCTTTATTCCATGCTAATAAATAATACCCCCTTACTAGGAAAAATCGAAGCATATAGCAGAATGAAGAAATTGTCTCGTCATTAATCATACAGTATATTGAATTGGATAAGTCCTCTGAGTCTTCAAACATAAAAACGAACCACCTGATTAAACCGCCAAGTGATTCCTTCTTGTGGTCCTCGTTCAACCACCACAGATACTATTGTTGACGGGTCCCCTATCAGCTGCGCCTGAAAGCTTTCAAAACAATCTTTAAGGATACTGTTTTCGTCGTTTGTCATTTTTATAGCACTTTCAATCGAAAGTTTCAAGACAAGTGCCAGGTGCTTTAACTCTGTGCGTTTTAGCACGTACAGACGTCTTCGACAGTCGACAAAAGACTGAAACGGACCTTAATTTAAAAAGCATATTGCGTGGCTTCCACGAATATACGACGATTTAGGAACGCTAAAATGTTACGCCCAAATACGAAAACTTAACCCAGTGCACGTTTATTGTGGATGTTCAATACTGATACCAGAGGCCGAAAGACGGGACAACCCAGTCTGCATGTTTTGGTTCTGTTCATACGTTCAGGTTGCCTTAGCGTAACTGAAAAACACGTTACTTTAGCTAACTTTTTTGTTGAAAGTGTTTTCTATTTTAGTTCAGATGGTTGCGGGCACATAATAAACGTCTGTCCAGAAATTCCAAAGGAGTCTGCCATAACGAAAGTCCATTCTGTGCATTTAAAACAGCTGTTTTTTGAACGGACGCTGCTGTCAACAAATTTTGTTGGTTTGAGTGAGCGATAGAGAATTATGGGCAACAACCATAAATGTTTTTTCCTATCTCCCGAATTATTCTTGATCATAAACGGCTCATCGAAAGTTCTAAAATATGTTAATGGAAGTTGATAGGGCCCTTGCGTCCTACATTATATATATATAACGGATGTCGGTGTAAAAATCGTGGTGATGCAAGTTAAAAAATAAAAGAGCTATTGATAAAGTCAAATCATTCGATTTTTCCTTATTTATCTGTTAGTTCACTTTGAAATCAGCAATCCTCAATCACAACGAAGCGTTTGTTTAGTAGTTCAGAGAACAGATGAATTTTCACCATTTCGTCATAACTATACACTCGACACGGTACGAACTCTTCTTGTGTGTTTTTTCTGGACTGTGAAATTCGTGGAGCAGTAATCTCATCCGGTTTATATAAACAGTAGCCCGTCGTTTAATTCCTGCTTCAAGCAACGTAATAATCATAAGCATCGATATTATGGTTTGTTTCTTCTTTAACCAACGGCCAGCCAACTACTGTTCGATTGAACGTCCGCTGACTGGTCTTTCACTCACCCGTACTCGGCCAGCCGCCCGCCGAAAATGATGCCACAGGGAGCAAATTGGGCGCAGAGAAAGCACCGACTTCATTCCCTTGAGGGCAATGGCCGATTTATGACGTGGAAAAGCCTAAATGAAGGAATAAATTCTCGTGTGGGACGCGGAACAACACCAGCATCGGCATTCGTCCGAACTACACGAGTCCACGTTTGTCGCGTACAAGTGATGATGCCTTGTACGATACGTAAGTAACGATGCAGCAGTAACAGCCCGTAACGTACAGCAGCAACCTCGTATTTGCTGACAGGCTTTCAACCGCGTCTGTCCCTGGCATCCTACGTTACTGCTGCTGCTTACCCAGAATATATCAGTCTGTAATTTATCAAGGCCATTGTGAGTCTTACTAGTTCATATACCATAAACATGGGTGAATACTTTCTATATATTTATACTCCTCGTTGTAAGGGATGAGTGTTAAAAGGCCAAGTATATTTTGTTTGTATAGATTATTTTGTAATGTTCCGCAGACATATAAAAAATAAATCCTAGACACACTTGTACGGGACAACAATGGCTGACTGTTGAAGATTAAACATACGGGCCCGAACACTATATATTTAAAACGAGAACGAGACTATTGTCTACGCGAAAAATTGCGTTATAGTAAAAAAGAGCTTAAAATGATCGCAAAATTGTCTAAATGTTTTTTTTTTACCTACAGTTTTACCTACAAATCCACTAAGCATGTTGCGTCTACGTGACGCTAATAGCAGCGTGCATAGACACCCATAATGATCATACTTCACGCATAGTAACCTCACATCCAAATAGAATCATCTTTAGAAGCTGAACTTCAAATAAATTACGCTCCTTCTGCGCAGTGTTGGTAACTACGTATCTATATCTACGAAAATGTCGATACCTTCTTTTTTTTGTAAACGCTGAAGCATGTCAACATCGATATTCTAACGATGAGCCATAATGCGCAACGGTAATATACATTCGTATTATATGAATAACCAGTAAAATAATATTAATACCAGTCAGAACTATTGGCGCGGTAGGCTGAACTGAAAAGGACTTGAGCTACGAAGTCACAACTGGGGATCAAACCCGAAACGTGATAGTTGTCAATCCGGTAGTACGACATTGAAGCAAACACTGTTTACTTACGGATCCATGACAGATAGATATGTATTTCAGTCTGGAGAAAGTAAATTATATCAAATAATGATTAAGTAAAGGCTAAATTCGGCCGAACTTAAATTCGAAGTCAACATGGGACGAATATAAATAACTTAGTTTCTGCTAAATCTTTGCGCGCGTCTGCCTTCCGTCTCTGTTTGTATTGTCGTCTGCTATTCACAGTGGTGTTCCGGCGTTTATTAGCCTAGTAGATAGAACCCTTTGGCATTTCATTACCAAGAAAATACATTGCAAGGGACGTATTTATTAACAGTTTACAGATACAGGTACATACATTTGTTCTCAAGAGTCTACGTGGGTTGCGGAAAGAATATCAATGCACTTGAAAGAGTAGTTGCTGTTTTACATACTAACTCGACTATATCTGTTGTTGAATTGTATTTGTCCATTTATCCCGAGTCAGCGTAACTAATAACAGCTGGCACTGTTTTCGAATAGGTCTATATTTATAATGACATTTTGAAGATATTACCCAGTTTAACTTAGAACGAATCTCTATAGTGCTATTGCGCACGTGGCGTTCCAGTGCTTTGAAAAGTTATAGAAAGAAGTAGGTCACTGTATCAAGTTCTCCGAATAGCAGAAAGGACATTTGCCGAACTTACAACGTACGTCGTTTTCTGTGGACGAGAAGGAGCGTTGAAACAAGCGATCACATTGTAACGTTATAATCTAATTTTCAGGCCTCTTCCGTTATCAGTTCGTCACCTACTGGCTCAATTCTTTCTAGAATTAAGAACTAAATCGATGCTCATTATTTGTCGTTTTCACGCATTTCATCTATGTCAATGTCCAAAATCGATAAAAATTGTCCCCACTCCTCACCTATCACCGGCGCGTCGTTCGCATCTTCGTAAGCAAAAAGATTATTTGGCCACATACGAGCTAGCTGGAAAAACCACAGTATATGTTGCATTCATTCGTTGGTTATATTCTGGGTTTTTTCTCGTGTCTTCGTTTCCCTCTACATTGACTATTTCGTTTTTATTTTGCCTGCTCATTTTCCCGTAGGGATATGCCACTAACTTAGCGATAGTCGTAGCAGTACTCATGACAGGAGTGCAAGAGCCGTGGTGCATATTCAGGCCAAACAAATGCGCGCCTTTCTCTATCGCCTATGGCAGCCAGCGCTCTTGTAGCTGTTACACTCTGGCTGCCGCCGTTGACGATGACGGCGATTATAGTGACAACGCAATGAAAAAGAACAGCCCATTTTTTCGTGGGAAGCGACATCTGCCACCCACGCGAAAACCATCGTTGCTCGTTCATTGACAAACTGATAGATAACGACCTGAGATGTTCATTTTCATGAAAGGCCAGCCGGTCAAGCTGGAACGAGCAGTCGGGTCGCCAAAATGTTAGAACTCAGGATACGCAGTCGCCTCATCAAAAAAATACCATTATAGAGAAACCGAAGGGCAGATGAGAGAAGGATCGAGTGTGAGTGAATAGAGAAAGAGATCAGACAAGGAGAAAGTACGTCATTTCAGCACTGTACGGTTCTGCGTATTCTTCATAGAGACAGATCTCATGGTAGCGTCGTATCGTCTCTGCTGGCGGGTAAACGCCGAAACGCTGAATTTCTGTCGGTAGTCTAAGTGGGCTGCACCGCACTGGTACACACTGCTCATTCTGCCGATGAACGGCCTTCATCTGTAGCATGTGCCTGCCTCTACATGTGTGGCCGTACGAGAAAGAAATAGAGCAAGAGGAAAAGTAAGAGGGAAGTGGGAAAGGGGAGGGGTTTTGGGTCAATACCACTGTCATAATTCTACTTTAAAAGGAGAGGCCAAGAAATTGGATTTCTTGGTGTCATCTCGTCGTTCATCTGTATGGCCATTAGCCGGACGCTGGAACTGGCATATTCGGTTTCCTGCAGCGGCGGGGACTATATGGCGGCACAGACGACATAGCGTAACAAATAAACCAGGTGGGGCCGGGGATTGAGCGGACAATGACGCCGTAACAAAGCGTACAAGTCAAGCATAGCAGCATTGCGAGCGAATTGCTAATGGTAAATGATCGGTGCGACGCGCAAAAAAGCTGAGTATTGTAGTAAGAAATTTCGCTGATGTTAGCAGTACTTCTGAGTGTAGTTAGCCTGCAGAAAAACGGCTAGAGGTAATTAGAATGAACGTGCTTATTCAGGGTAAGAGAGCGGATATTGCGAAATGATGTGATATCTTGACCGTAGCTTGCATAAAGACCTCCAATTTTAGAAGAAACGTTCTTTCGTTTAGGAGGTCATTGCCTATACGGCTTCAAGATTAATTAAATAACGGTTATCCTATGATTTTCATCTGCGCATCTTCAGTATTCAATCAAAATTGAATCATCCTATCCTTATCAACCAGGGTTTGTATTTTTACCGAAAAGCTAATGCTAATATTTCTCTTAATCGGTAGAAAAATTACGGCTTTAAGTATTCGTAGATGATAGAAACCGGTTTCAGGAAACGGACCGACAAAAAGGACGATTGACGCGTTACGCAGGGTATTTACGGTACTTTAGATAGATGCCGAATATAGTAATATTGTAGCTTACGGAGCACATGTTAGTAGAGGTTCTTTATCTTCATGTAAAATTATTAACGTAAGTACTTGCCTGCACATGATAGCAGGTTGATAGCTCACGAGCGTATGTGAATAGCCTTGGTCCAACCCAGGCCCTATCAATCGCCAGACAGTATTGATGCGCCCGGTTTACGGAATTCATCGGAATCGACGTTACAGGGTGTATGTTGAATGAACGGAAAGTACTTATTTAAGATTTTGTAATTCTTCCGAAATAATTCTGATTTTTACCAATGTATTGAAAACGTTACAAGTTAAATTTACTATTATCGATGCTAAAAAATTACCTACGCTACAATCGCAGTGTCATAATGAGGAAAACTTAAATGAAGCAACTTATGGTAGTATATCCCTTGCTCCGAGCAGCAAGTTCTTTACACAAACCAACTTGGATGCCCTGTACAAAGAATGACAGACGGAAAAGGCACAGAGGTTTTGGTAATAATCCGGAAGGCAAACAGACGACAAAGTTGATTACGACACTTGCGATAAGGACCCCGTGAGCAATAAAGAGATTTTCTTTGACTCAGTCAGTGTTATTATGATTCCATGTATAAGTTTCTTCATTTCACTGTTTCTAAGGACGCGACATTAAGTTGGAATTTTCGCTAGATTTCGCCATCTCTCACAGAGAGCTTCGAAGCTCTCTGTGAGAGACGTGTGGGTGGTTAGGACTTCGCACCATTTCAGAGCTAGACAAACATTGTTAGTGTTGGCTTAATGTGAAAAATCCGCTGAAGGTTCTAGCCAACTTTAGAACTCTAAAGAAATAGTACGTTATTGTGTAACTGATGAAAACTTTATTACTTTTTTTTCATAATCAAGTTACCTGTCTTCGATTAGAATTTGACTGAGCCACACGAATTAAACATATGGCAAAAGTGTGTCTTTAAATAGTTTCACTGCCATTAAAAAGTGTACCTCCGCTGTATAAAATGATTGAAGCTATAATCCGTATTAATAAAATACTTCAGTTTCTATCGATTCACTCCCACTACTCATAGTCAACTAGAGAAAATATTATTTTGCGCAATGACTGATTCGTGCTCCATAAGTAGCAATAAAAATAGACATGCTTAGCTGAAGTTGGCAACAAAATGGACATTTTTTACTTACCAAAAGAATAGTTAACATTTTCACCGTCTACAGAAGCTACCGCAGATCCAAAGGAGCGTCTGAGATTACTACAGTCTATAGTTGTTTTCTTGCCGCTTAACTCACTGGATAAGAATATCTTGCCTGAAAATTGTATTATTCGGCAGCTATCTACTTACGGTTCAGATAACACTTGCTTTCCAGACCTTGGCCCACTAGTGAAACAAAGGAACTTTGAGGAAAGATGCATCAACCTTCAGGACGCAGCAGGATAAGCTATCTCATGGAGGTGGACGTGAGTCGACTTGAAATTGGTGACGTTCGTATACAGGAGAACGGAAGGCGCTTAACATGTATCTTGTCTGCTACCGTAGCCACTATCGCCGGTAGTTCGGTCGTAATGGAGGAGGAACGCATCTGTTGTAGGGCGTCCCTTTTGCGACAGCAGCGACAGCTAATCTAGACCTATACAGATAGAAATTTACGCACGTACCTCGAATACGCGCTTTTTTGGAACCGCCGCAGATTATTATTAATCCGTGTGATCTTTTGTTGACTAGGGCAACATAGTTATGCTGATCCTTCTTAACTGCAAGCCCTATGTAGATCAAATGTTATACTAGTATATACGTTTGTTGATTACCAGCCCAAGGCCTAGCTTGAGGACATTTCTGGTTTCTTTGAATCTATTGAGAAGTGCCTGTCTTTGTTCTACTAGACATTTTTATTATTTACCAAATGATTCTCTACGTGGAACTATTTCCTTGAAAGTCAGTATAACTTCGTCGGTAAAACCTGCATGTCAAGACCAAATCAATGGATCTATGCCTTTCTATTTTTTCTATTCTTTTTTTCGTTTCATTCTGAAAATCTCATGCATGCAGGTCACTCGCTGTGTAGTATTTTATATAACGTTTAGAACTCAAATGGCAAGCCTCCAGACGCAGTTGCCCTCCCAATTTACCGAATCTAACCGTTTGTCTTCTCTTTGGGCCCACAACAAACAACACGTTATTTTTGATGCGCATTAAATAAGCATACAATAAAGCATACAATCCTATCCTGTTAGTTAAAAAGAGATATGAGTAACAATTGATGCGATTACCTATTCCTATGTTGTTTCCACGTTCTGCCAGCACATGCTCTTCAGTGAAGTTGTATAACTTCTAATATCTGTCCCGATTCATGTACTGAATGGCTACACTATAAGTGACAGCGACTGGAAACACTACCCTCGAACTTCCGTCGTCGAGAAGAGAACGAACTAGGCTTCACAATGTTACATCGATTCCATCGTGCCTTTCAAGATTTTCCTTTGGTGATCAGTTAACTCTTAGCAATTCTCTTCTACCATAACCCCCTATTGCATTTTCCCGCCTAACCTGCCAGCGTTTCGCTTAAACAGATAGGAGTCCCTTTTACTGAACGTTTTTTGTTTGTTTTTCGCCCGACCAGCCTCCATCACTTTTGGGCCTCGTCGCTCGTTCTTGCCGTCATTACTGATACCGTTGGATTCCTCGAGCAAAAGACCCGCTGGCAACTTGCGCCTGTCGGCCCCATTTCAAATGGAGACACATTGCGGCAATTACCAAAAATGGGCAGATCGGTATAGCGGCCGGCTTCGACGCCCCCACCTTTTCTCGAAATTTCGTTGCTATCTTTGATAGCCTGGATACTGTGAGAACATTAAGATGGCAAAATGCTTCTGTATCTTCGTTGCCAGTTCACCGCCACCTAGCTTCATCACATAGTCGTACGTAACACCGTTCAACATCGGTCCGCTCAGGCTACTGCGACCCAATACTGCGTGAGCCGCCCATCGAATTCGCTGTTTCAGGAAGATAACGTTTACGTCTGCCTAACTATCATTTTGGGTTAAAATCTATATGGTATTAGGTTTTTTAGGGAACAGTCGTGGCGCTTGTTTGCTGTTTTTTCGTAGGTCATTTGCTGTTAACGAAGTGGTAGATACAAAACAGTATGAAAAGTGTTTATTTGATCTTTAAACCAGTTTTTGTGACCTTATCTAAACAATAAGGTTTTGCCTTCGGTTCGGACTCCGGGATGGACATGTTGTATGGCACAAAGAAACACTATTTTCGACACTCATTATTCGTCTCTTGCCAAAAATGAATTTGCCAAAGAATGCGGAAAAAACGTAACTTAAACGGTTTAGCTCTAACTGCTGCCAAAAGGTAGCTCGCTAAGTTTTAAAATAATTTCAGCTAAGTAATTAACTTCTCAAACTTGTCAGAAATTACTTCAAACCAGTTTTTGTAGAGGTTAGCCTTCTGCTAAATAATAAGTTAATATATTTTAGCTGTCGAGTCCGTGGTATAAACACACCGGGTGGCAATGCTAGCATTTAACATTGAAGAAAATATGGAACAAGGCAAGATTTGGAAATGCTCTTTTTTGCTGCCCTACATCGGCATTATTCGAGTCTAAAGCGAGACTAAACTTTTATGATGTGTTTCCGTTTGATGGGATGGGTTTTAGACTGTTTTCCGTCGAGACATATTAGGTTGGGTCAAGGCATTAGACATGATAACACTCGTAGAAAAATCAAAAACTTAGATAGCACAAGACTGTGCAGACGACGCGTTTTAACTGACCCTGTCCTCGAGACAAATTTACATTTCTGAATCACACGTCAAATTTCCAGTAGTTATTTCTCTACGCTTTCATTTGTATTTAAATCATTTCTTTGATATTTTTCTATTCATTTTCCTTCCGTTTTGTTCATATTGATCCCTGTTCCGGTATACCCCAGTAAATCTCCACAACCCATTTCTCCGTTGTTCTTTCCACTTCTCTGTTATCATTTAAACTACACTGATCAAGTACGGTCGTGCTTGCACTATATACTGCTCTCAACAGAACAATGGGAGGGCTTGTCAGTTGGCGACTTAGGGCATCGTTTATTAGCAGAAGCACCTATATTTGTACTAACCATTGATAAACGCTTGTCTTGAAACCGCACTATGTTGGATGTGCAAAGCATTTGTGTTTTTATGATTTTGAGAAATTACTAACAAAGTTATTTATTAACAATTCGTTACTAGTACTCGCTCTCCCGTCTGAATCGGGTATCACTAACGTTAAGTTTCGTGTTTAAGTTTTGGCCCTATAATAGCAATCGAACTGTTTGATAACAGAAAATATGTCAGCGCGTGGTTTGCAAAAGGCGCTTTCGTATGCTGTCACCGAATAGTATCAGCTTTATCTTGGCATATCTGTCGCAGGCAAAACAACTTCACTAGAGCCTCAGATGCCTACCTACAGCTTATAAAGGTTAATGTAAATTCTGATTTCTGTTGTAAAGGAAACGATCCTATATCGTCATCGGGGTATTCTATAATTTCACGACGAAAAATGGGTCTGTCTTTTCTTTAACGCTTTCGTTGTTAGCTTGTATACATTGCTCGAACAACTGTTTGTCTCTAAGGAACGTTTTAGCAAAACAGAAAGTGTGTTTGAAGCCGTTCGCAAAATTACTCGTGTCTTGGTTCAGTGTTTGCAAGTGACAAACCTCGGCTATCATTTGCACGCGTAGATGATGTCCACCCTTCTACAAGAACCGAGATCTTCTGTAGAGATGTCATAACACTGTTCCAGTTGCGCTGCATCAGTCGCCGAATCCACTGCTTAGAAAGAGAGAAACAAATACACATACACATTTGGCATGACTGTTTACAAAACTATTTACGGTTGTGTAAAATAGGGTGCCATTGCTTAAATAATTTGAATCAAAACGCTAAAAACAGCCTGTGGCAACGGGCGTTTGTCGGGGTTGTTGGAGTTAAAATATTTCGAATAGGGTAAGATAACAGAACTTCAAAGGAGAAAAAGCATTCGTCTAGTTGAAAATAGCTGTTTGTTTCTGTCAATTTAGTTGGTCTAGCTTTCGCCAGACTTATCTTCCTTGATCATTCGCACTTCGTATTGGCATATATAAAGACAAATAAGTGAAACATTACAAAATACTGGCCTTCCGCGACAAGTCTGGTGTCTACTGGGCCGCGGTAACCACGCATTAACCAACGGTCCCATTTTAAACTTACAGGGCTAGCCCATTATGTATATACAAATGTCACAAATGCGGGAACCTCAGTGTAATATACAAACAGGTTTATGTCATGAAATTAGCCATAGTGTGTATGATACAGTTTGATGCCTGCCTCCATTTTCATAATTTATTCCGTATATGAAACTATGTCATCTTTATAACCAAATTATTCAATTTATGATCCAAGGCTAGCCTACCTGTGTCCTACCTAGATGCGTCAGTCAAACACTGAGATACCGTCAGTAGGTATTTTGTTGTGATTCCTAAACTGATTTCAGTCCTTAGCTATTTATAGGTGACTCATCAATCTGCCACTAAAGGCAGCAAATAATGCCTTTTACATCTAGCCGTCCTAATTTGATAGACAGGTCACCCAAAAAGATACATTTGCTGACTCATGCTGATCATATGGAAGTATGAGATACGAAACGTGAGCAATTTTACAAGTTCAAGCTGGGCCGGACAGGTAAGCGACTCTAAAGGATTACTGCTTCACGCAAATTGTAATTTGCATCGCAGTAATAACACGCAGTGCTGACTATGGAGAGGAGAATAAACTTCAGGGGGAGAAAAACAGCCCTCCGAGGATATGCAATATTTGACGCATATAGATATAAATGACGAGAGTAGCATACACCAAGGAACCGTCATTAATTTTTCGACGACCTAAAACAGGTGTGCATCGATCGTACGAGTCTCTTTCAGAAAATACCTCACGTTCCAAGGCCACGGTTGTGAATTGGTCCTTTTTTATTTTTCATTGAAAATGTTTTGCCAGAAATAGATTTTCAAGCAGGCATTGCGTCGAAGAAATTGCGTTGTTGGACGTCATTATGAAACGTTAAGAGTTATTTTGACACTGAACGACAACAAACGGAATTGTCTATTCAGATGATTGACAAAACAAATCGAATGTTTACACGGGAGTTTTTCTACAGCGATATAGTTATCAAACGTCGTACACACACAAGTATTATGCATTGCGTACTGTCGGCGTAATAAATTTGGAAATTACGACGACGAATGAGTAAGCCGTTAATCAGCATTTTAAGGAACCTCGCATCACAGTGTCGTTCAGCGGTCGGAGCGTCTCATTTAGAAAAATATAAAAACAAGTAATAAACAGAACAGATTTTTTGCTATTTTTATGAAGTTATCACTAGGTCTGTCATTCGGATGGCTATAATATAATTTTGCGTAAAGAACAGATATGGATTTGCCACTGGGTTGACAAAGAATTTCTCGATCAAGTGCGGACAATACTGGATAGCTGAGTAAATTGGACGAAGTATTTAGCTTCGATAGGGTGGTTGTAGTTACAGTTTACTAAGTTAAATATGACCAGCCTAAGTGAAATAGGTCAAGTCCTTCTTAGACCGCACTTTCGATCGTTGACAACAAGACACGGACTCACTTTGGATGCCGGTAACCTTGGCAATAGCTGACCACATCAAGCATTATCTTATTATTATAATTTTGACATTGTTTCTATGTTTTGAGAGTGTGTGTGTGTGTGTGTGTGGGTGTGTGTGTGTGTGTGTGCCTGCGCCCAAACGCCTGGGTCGTTCTTGATTGCCGAAGATAGTTCAGAGATAAGCATTCGTTTTTGTGTCAGATAATGGAAAATTAGACGAAATCATCAGGCAGGGATTTTAAAAAAAAGAGGGAATAAAAAAATTGGCATTTATAGTTGACACTACTCTTAATAATAGCAATCATTAATAATAAAATAATAATTAAAGTAAAATGTGCATAGTATAGACCTTTAGAGGAACAATCAAGAGTGATCTGGTGCTCTTGTTCTTCACTGAGTTTCTATCAACTTGAACGATTGTGGTGTCAATTTTATAGATAGGGAAACGGCTTTTGCATGTAAAAATGGCTTGAATGTCATTGTATTTAGCATTTTAACGTTAAAAATAACTAACTTGCCTTTACGCAATGGTAAATTTATCTCTTGCCTTGACTCTAATGCCTCGCACCACCGCAATGTTTTTCTTTAGACTTTAAAGCAAATTCAGACGAAAACGAGCTACCGGCTTTAAGGAGCCCTCAGCTACTTTTTCACTCTAGATTGGGACTTCTACGTCGGTTCCTAGTGGTGCCTCTGTCATGTCAACATGATATGTATCTAACAATAGAACAGCATAGCTACAGTATGCTTAGAGCTCAATACGGCCCTCGTATAGGGTACATCAGAACTAACGACGTCCGGTCATGACCAACTTGCGAAAATCTTCTGAGTGGCAACTAAAGGGAACATAAGTGCCATATAATCACAATCTTTGAATGGTTTTCGAGATTCATACAAGCAGTATATGAATATGATTAGCTATTTAGACTTCCTATGGTTCGGGTGTTATGTCCCATATCGCCGTTAAGCATTGCATCGGACGGTTGGCTTTTAGCACAAAATGAACCGTGTGTCTGTCTATGCCCGGGTTTGAACCCAGATCACAGATCATATGTATCCATACTACGTCGTTCGTTTCGCCAAACAAAGAGTTTTCGAAATGAATAGCGACGTCATTATTTCAACAATTGGTACATCTTTGAGCCACTCTGAAATCATGATAGCTTCACTTGTGAAGATTTTATTTGAGGTCAATAGGGCGGCCGTCTGATGAATAAATAGAGAAGCTCAGGAACACCATATTTTATACTCTATATATCACAATACTTCTACATTCCTTAGTAGCAAATGTGTGTATTGCACACACAATTTATTACCTTTCTGAGTAAGGCATATAGGTAGTCTGACAAAAGTGAACCATTAAATGCCTGAATACGGCTTAGCGTACTGTGCACGGTGAAGCTCGTACAAGAAGTAGAACGGTAACTAACTGACCCATTACACAATGAGCTAGCCATTTTGAAGAACGTCGCCGTATTAAAACTAGAAGAGGAGCGGGTCCCGCCGAAAAGGATAAATAAATAATGTTGCGACTGAATAACGTCGTTGTCCTTAGGTAGGCCATAAGCCATTGACTCTGCGTCACCGTATGCATTAATTTAATGAACAGTGCATGATAGAGTATTCTCTAGTTTGTCCTTGACGTGAGGAGTGTTCCATCTTGGCCGTATTCATGATTGGAATACCGCAACATATGGTAGTTTCTTTCCGCGTTATCATAGAGGAACCGTTGTTAACGTTAGTCGACCATGGCTAACTTAATGGTTCCGACGAGCACGTAAAATCTGTCGGCCAATTTCCGTAACAGATCACGTGGCAATCGAACTACACGACCCATGGTTAAACAAAACGATAATTTAACGCCATTAAACGGATATAATTTGAAACATTCGTATTAAATTTGCCACTGCTGAAACAGTTTGAGCCGATGCAGAAATACTTCTGTTATACTCGCTATAATAAAGAATCCACGTCCGTTCTCGTATTCCAGTACAAAAATTAACGAGCATTCAGGCCGTCGTTTGCACAGTAAAACGATATTCTGTTCGATCGCCTTATCGATTCATTACGGCCCTAATGTACCACAAGGTCACATGTATTGACCGCTCGCCTTGGTCACTAGGACGCGGTGACTATGGACGCGATCCAGATGACCTTTCTAAAGGAGTGGCTTCGAATAGCAGTACTCGCCCACTAAACTCTCGCCTGTTTCAACTTAATGCCGACAGAATCGTTACTGCGGGTTGATTCGTTGTTAAAGACCTACGTAAGTGCAGACCTAAGCACTTGCTGTTGTTTTGTACAATAATGGCTGGCTATATCTGACGATGATAGCACGGTATTCTTTAAGTGTGTTCGTGAATTGTTTCACACATTTTTATTGCGTTGTATCAACCTACGTCACATGAAAAACACCAATACAACGTGAGAAATTTCCGAAATAAATATTGCCCACCATACACAATTTCGTCAGCGAAAAGGTTTCCATTGACTGTGAGGTAAACACGGTGGACTGTTGACAAGGCGTCGTTGCTTAATGCCTATTACTGCACCTTTGGCCATTTAATGCATACACGGTTAAATACAATTTTGTGCAGCATAAGGCGAAATGGATGGTTGATCAGATAAAATCTCGTTCCCATTGTGAACATGTTGCAAGAGTAGATAATTCCACGAACAACTTCTGCCACCAGCGGATGACAATCGCTGGACACGACGCAATTAACAATGAGAAACGCTTTTACTCCCATAACAGCTAGCGAATAGTTGGTAAGTTAAATTGCCTCGACACCTAGTTTTGTCCTTGTATTTTGTAGGTCACGTCCTCCCTTTTGCCCCTGTCTGCACACGCGAATTGCCTATTCTGCTTTTAAAACACTCCTACTACAGTTTAACTATTGTATCAATGTCAATAAGGTATAACTTAAATCGATTTGAACTGGTAATGGACAATCTACTCTCTATCTTCTGCAATCAGGCTTTTTTTACCTCGTCCGTCTAAAGCTCCATTACGTGTATGGAATTAGTGTGATCGTAGAGATCGGTCGGACGGATTATCAACTGAATCATCCAGATGTACTCGGTATTGTTCATCCCGGTTTCGATCAAACCTTTCCATCAAATGTTGTGAAGCATTCAATAGGTTCCTAGGTTCAAGCAGAAATCATACCCCGTCAAATATCTTATGAAATTCTCAAAAGTGCACTTCCGTTGCTGTACAGCCGGATATGCCGACGCCTGATCTAATGACTGCTATATGTAAAATTGATCAATGTAAATGTTAGGCTACAAGCATTTTCTTTCTATACATTAAACTTTAAATACTCTATACTTTTCCTTTGAGCTCCGATAGCGCCCTTAGCGCTGATGGTTTTAGCAGATGGCTCGGGTTCTACAAACGTTACAGAGGAAGTTAGGCAACGAGGAATGACTGGAACCAATTCTGAAATCGCACTTCAACTTAGCTGTTGTT
Organism: Varroa jacobsoni; assembly: GCF_002532875.2. Lineage (NCBI taxonomy): Eukaryota > Metazoa > Arthropoda > Arachnida > Mesostigmata > Varroidae > Varroa > Varroa jacobsoni. Next base: position 26,331 of record NW_019214027.1, read on the forward strand.
TCATTCATACATTGTTTCAATGAACGGTCATGAACCTCTTCGCAGATATTTATAGGGCAGTTAAAAAGAAATAATAGAAAACATACAATACGTACTAACTACTTAAAAACATCCATATACTGGCAAAGAAGTCAACTCCTTACCGTTTTCCACCTTTTCAAGAGACAACTAATTAAATCAATTCTCATGCCCTTAATTAATGAAATAGGCATCACTGGAACGGGGACAAGATCTAAAAACTATAGTCACAATATTAATGATTAACTGTAAATTTTAATATGCAAGAACGGTATAATAGCAATACAGTAGCTATCATCAATAATAGGATAGCACATATCAAAGGCATATCATCTGTCTGCAGGCACATCAGTGTGGCCTGCGTCAGATTACTTGATTACCTATGATCTTATTACTTTCGAGCCGTCGCTATCTGCAACACAAGCATATAGTGATCGGTTTGCCAGCCCTCCAAGATATAGAATTTGTATTCATATTGATCTTAGTTCTGGTCTTCCTTCCAGCAGATGTAAGCCTACTCACTCTAATAAACAAATACGAAAAAAAAAACACTCTAGCACCCGTCGTCATGCTGCCTGATCAGTTCTCTGATCTTCATAAAGCTGAACTGGTGATCCCTCGAAGAGATGAACAATAATAACTTTGTTTGTTTTTCTGAAAAAAAAATATATTTCTTTATGCACCCAGATAATCACTGCCATTTCGCTTGGACGGCCATCTACCATGAAAGGTATCAGTCACGAGAATCGACAACATTCTTAGCACTGCGCTTATAAACAAATAGTCGATTGAGCCAAACTGCGAATCCCTCCATTAAGGTAAGGGAAATAAACACATCTAAGACTGCCCTCAGAACCGTTTTTCTGATAATGAGGTACACTTGCAAACTTCTCTTGCTTTAATCCTTTCAGTCAACGATATTCACTATTCTCTAAAACTTCCCACATTATTATCTTTTCCCAGATTGTACACCGAATGCTGTAGTCAGCTGTATGGACACTACTGAAGTTTTTCTTCGCCTCACATCGATTGCAAGGGATATACAGGTTCTCATTGATACTCACTGCCACATGACGACCAGCCTGTCGCTCTATAAGAAGAAGCGGAGTAATCTTCGCACGGCATCAATGTTCAAATCAGCCGCCTACTACTACACACAAGGCGGTGCATTGGGCGGGACGTGTTCACATTTATTACTTCCACTAGACTGTTCACAGCTTACGTCTGTGATATTAGCTATGATCGGGTCCGACGACCGATTCTTACGATGGCATCGGAGCATTTTTTCGTTATTACAGCCAGCGTTATTGTGACTTTGGTAGAGCTAAACTGAGAATACGCTGGTCCTGGTCGCATCGCATCGCGTCGCTGCTTCCTTCCTGCGGAGAATTTTCATTGCATCGATATCATCACTATTACGATCATACGGGATAAGTGGCCACACGTTGGCTGCTGCCGTCTATCCGTCGCTCAAGCGACAGGTGAAAGCCGACAAGAAGCGAAAAAAAGTTTGTTTTTTTAAGCCTTACGTTTTCGGCGACGCAGACGGTACCGCTGTCGATGAACTAGTTGGCCACAGCAGCATTTGAAGATAAGAACTCACTTGTGCGTTCACACGAACAGCTTTTTGAACAGATTATAGTCAATTCAGATGATTCAGAAGTACTTTCTGAAGATTGAGACGTAGGACTTATGCAGCATCTATAAATACCTTGAGGACAAGTGCTCCTCATGATCCTGGCAACTATACCGACATTGGGAAAGAAGATAGTGACTACTAGGTAGTGATCGTTGAATACCTTTTTACATAACCCGGGTTGACTTTAACGTTTCGTAACGGCAGGACAAGAATCATTTGTATTTCTACGTGTGAATGCGCTCTGAAACAGGTCCAGTGAATGATACGTTGTATCATTTTTCGTGGCATTTAATGCCGCTCGTATGCAGTACATCGTAATGTAAACGATCGGCTATACAGGTACTTTATTCATTGACTAGACTGATACTTTGATTTTCATCTGTTATTGGAAATTATTCATGTGTAGTAAACATAACTCGGTTTTCTTTATAGACTTAATAAATATATTTCGGCCAAGAATGTGCCTAAAAATTATAAAAATTATTAAATTACTACAAATTATAAAAAACAACTCAGATGCACTGCAGTATTGGTATTGCCTATAATGCACAAAATGATTTATGTGACTGGGCATAAACGATTTCGTAGCAGAAGATTGTAACGTTGAAAATAAGTACCTAAAGCGAACATTTGCTATCTATTTACCATTAGGCAACAACTTACCACGTTCCCATTAACGAGATTCTGAATGGATGATCGTTTTCGTAATATTTATGGACGGTTTTTTTTTAATTCCAACTACCGCTATATATATATATACCGATTTAGTGGTCGTACTAAATTGTTCAATTGTCTATAAATCTCGATGACCTACTCAAAATTCTTGAAGTTCGAGTGCCCGGAAGTCACTGCATATGAACCGCCCGGGTGCTCATCCTGAAGATTGTGCCGAATAATTTATTTGCGCTCCATTGAGATTTGAAGAATATAAGAGAGGTCCAAGACTTGCGACAATACTGAAGTGTTCAATCGAATATCGGGAAATGCGGTTATTATAAGGGCTGGTAAGACCCATTTGTGAACGCTATAGTAATTGCAGCGTGCCTTCCTTCGTCATATATACGATAACTTGTAACTGGTAATTAAATATCGGATTGATCCACTGCAGTTATTTAGCCTATTGGTCAGTCTCGACAGTCCATATATTAGTTATTATGCTCTAATGATTAGGCAAGCTTATTAATTTTTTCTATTTTCTAGTTATTTCTCGATATTTTTAGTTAAAGTACTAGTCTCCGGCCCAGCTCCTAAAGCTTCTCACTTGTTAGAAACTATTTTTCGGCTTACAAAATGTCAGTGAACAGACCATTTTTTCACCGTCGAAGAGTTACAACGTCATCTATCTATTTTTCGGTATGTGTTGGCGACACATAACGAAGGCTTCTACAACCATTAAGGAAAGACACTTAAAGCATTAACAAGATTAACTACCATTAAGCTATCTCTAACTCAGTACTTGTTAACTATATTTTAGCGAAAAATGTTACGAAGAAGGAAATCACCGAAATTCAGGCGGGTACTATTTCTGACGAAGAGCTATGCGCTCGTAATCTCACCGCTACGCCTAGGCCAGGAACACGTCGACTTCTTACAGCTGCAACCAGCCCTTTAAGGTGCCCAATTACGTTACTACCACAGCCACGATAAAGAAGCCAGACCGCTCAGCGTATGAGAAATATTACGTCTGTGAGAACTAGCGGCAACGGAACGGTTAGATCCCCGTTCTATTACCAATTGTACTGACTTCGTAGTGTAAGCCTACTATTGGAATTGCCTAATATGACCAATGTATAATTCATAAACGTGGCCTAGATGCTTTTCGGAAAAGGACTGAATCAATTAAAGTATCAGACTCTGTGAAGCTTTATTCCTAGCTATAAGTTTACCAAGTGTAATTATTAATAGAGCTGAAATTAATAAAACAAAATATTAGCTTTATTGTAAACTTATGTTAATATTATATGATTAAATGGTACCCTCGTATTTTTCTTGGAAGTTTTTTGAGTAGGATATCACCGGCTCCTTGCAAAGCATATTCACTTACGCTATATTGCTATTCCAAAGGTATAAAACACGGCTATTGCTGTTATCGATTTAGTGTGACATTCTTATTCGACTATACCATCGACGCCATGTTTGCGAACACTTCCATCAACTGGGATCGTGTGTGTAAAAGTTTTTTGCTATATGCGTTTGTCTAGACGATCTCTTCGGGTTCATATGCGTGCCGATGGCCGTCTTGTTTCGCTTAAAGAAACATCGTGTTGCCTCAGATAATTTTATAGCATCACTTTGCTATTAAAATATTTCAACTTAGTTCTAATAGAAACGCTGCTGTAAGCAAAAAATTGGCGTTGCCATCAGTAACTTTCAAACTTAAACGCACATGTTACAGATTTCCCAGTCGAACAGGTTCATCCTCATTTTATAGCAGTGACACAAGAATGCAGTGGGGCATGATGAGTTAAGTTGTACTTGGTTGCTCTCCGTCTTTGGAAAGTTCAGGAACTTGAACACCTTCGATACGTTCAAAATGTTCGAATATTGCATTTCCTTTTCCTAAATTAGGTAGCGTTCGTTATTACCATTCGAATCTGGCTCCTTTATTTCGTTTGAAAGATATATAACGTTTTTTTTGTTTTGCTTTTTCCATGTAACGCTATCTACCGAAGTAAAGTAACATAATCGTGATTAAATAATAGTAATTAATATTTATTTAGATTTGTTTTTGTGATAGTTTTGCAAATCTCATGATGAGCCGATATTCGACGTTGTTTTAGGGCTCACAAGGTGAATAAGTCTAAAAAAACTTAAAACAAAACCTCGAGGTAGATTCTTCCGAAATTTGCTCCAACCTATGAAATGAACCAAAACAGGCTCATCGAAGCGTTGTAAAACTCAAATTAGACGGAGCTCGTTGAGGAGTGTCACGTATTAATAGTAAGTATTTGAAGTTACCATCTAGTCATATAATTACTAACTAGTTAAATGAGCAAAAATTAGCAAAAATCGTAAACGTGTGGTGAGCGATGAGTATTAAGAGCTCTAATTACGAAACCAAACTAACATGAAATGTTAGATTTATCTAACAACAATGATTGTCATTATTATTATTATCCAGATGCAAGCAGTTAGCTTCAAAGAGTATGTGGCGCCTATCATTGGTGCTATTGAATCTAAAAAATCACCTATCAGTATCATTTTGAGCAAGTTTGAATGTGATCTTCCTGAGACCCCTATTTTTAGCTTAGTCGTGAGATCACTATTTAGTTGAATCTTTATTCAACTAAATAGTGATCATGGCTAGACTACAAAAGACCTTATCATTGTCTATAGATTTTGAGACCGAATTCATATTCCTTTTCGAATAAATCGATATGATATTGCCTGTTTACGAGTCGCCTAAAGGCAAAAAATGTCGAACCTTTGCTACCCTTTCCCAAAAAAAGTTAGACTTTAGAAGATGCAATATGGCGGACATCGGTTAAGCCAGCGAACGCATGCTTGACTCGAGATTCGGTTATTCTTTCATCATACACTTGGCTGTACATCGCTAATGGTAAGTGAATCTGATCCACAGATAAGCCCGACGAGCGTTCAACATCCGTGAGTTCCGCCTGAGAATCTCAGTGCGTATCTTTTTAATCCGACTCTAAGTTAGAAGATTAGATATATTGAATAGATTTTTCACAAAAGGGTAACATATATACATGTAGTACTGTAAATTATAGTTTTGGAAGAAAATAGTCCGCGTAGTTTCAGTCTCTGGGGCGCTTCCCCTCCAGCGGAAGTAAGGGAAGGTAGATCTATACGAGCTATTTTGAATTTTCAGCGAAGAAACGCTAACCTCAATACTATCAAACTTCCAAAAAACTACTTTTTAGATGTACGTAAGTTTGAAACTTAGTACACGATATTTCATTGTTTCTTTTCGCATTTGTTTCGCCTTGTGTTTCTACCACAGTCTTGCTTGTCTCAAAGCTACGTTCCCAAAGGTGAATTAAGAGCAAGTTCTGTGTTATGAAAGTTATTATGTTGAATAATATCACATAATATTCTAGGTGCTATATGGACCGCCGCATTTTGAGCATATATGAAACCGCACGCGCTCGGTGCGGTGATTCAACTGATTATGTGGCTTCAGAGTAGAACTCAGCTTTGCAAAAGATCGTAGATATGTACGAATTCATACTAAGGGGTCGTAGTTTCCCATTTGTTGTACAACATGTCATTGGTGCCCCACCGTGCTACATTTGATAGCATTGAACATATTTTTTTTTAGAAAAATATTACTGGCGGAACGCATCGCTCGGTCGGCATGTGCATTACGTCGCGAATTATTAGAATTTACCTTAAATGAAGTGAGCTTGAGGAATACACATACGATAATACAGTATCAATATACAATAATAATAATAATACAATAATATCGAATAACACGATAATCACAGCCCCTTATGGAAAAAACTTATCTATAATATTAGGTACGTTTTGATCTATGTAAGCCACACCCTTTTCTAAATAGTACCAAAGCTAGCTAATTGATTTAACTAGGAAATTCTCGAAATAGGATAGAAATGCTTTTTGTGTGTTATATATGTATAAAAGCATTTTAGAGCACCATCATCCTACTTTACGAAATGAAAGTGTATATCATATTATAATATTATAATGGTGTATTATTGAAAGACCGACTACGATATTATGTATCAAATCCACTCGAGGACTACGGATGGAACTGTGCCAGCTTTCTAATTCACGTCAACATGGACATCCTCTCGATTCGATCCGCTTGAGTCAAAAAGGTTGCAGTTAATTGTGAAAAACACCTTTAACTCTTCAGCTTTTTCTAGATTTAGAAGAAATTCAACAGCCTTGGAATTGAAGCTTCCTACTACGTTTATACCTTAAAGTGTTCAAGAGGCTTCGGTTTGCCATGTACTTAATGAGGTATGATGTATGATTCTGTTTGTAGCCTTCTTCCGATGCGCTTCTGATTACTGCCACCCGAAAACCTGCCACCTTTCTTTGACACTGTAATTGAAAAGGAAATGGTCCGATACGAAGACGATCCTTTATTGCCTTGTAACGTGATGTTTGTAGACAAGCAGACAGACAACTGACAGTTAGCGGATTACTTGATTTATAAACTATTCCTGGCTGGAAATAATAAGTGAGGATTTCGAACGTGATTGATCCATTTTAATTTTGATTGGATATGTTTTAATTATTAATAATTAATATAATAATTAAAATAATAATTAATGAACATATGAACGTGGTAGTAAATTACCGGCCCATTTTCAACAAAAAACTAATTGAAATTTGACAAGAACGAAAATTATGACGAATACTATTAGGCACTGCGTGCCGTCATTAGAAAAGAACTTGGAAACAGCTATCGCTTGAAATGAAGTGGTAGATATATAAATTCGATCTTTTCTTCGGTCGCTGCAGATCTTATTGTAAATCTATCATCATTCCTTGCTTGAGCATAACGAATATTGCACAAAACGCAGCTAGATCTCCTGATTGACATAACTATTATATACACATAGCTAAAGGATTCTTTTATGTATAAGTTTAGTAAAAGACTTAAAAGAGACTGTTACTTCCGGACCTTGATTACTTTTGAGCATTTATAGCTTGAATAAACGAACGATACCGATGTATGCTAAACTATTTTGAGCAGAAATCTAAAAATACCTCCATATGGCACATACTTGCAAATTAAAGTTTAAAGTTGTAAATAATATTGAAAGGAGATTTAGCGAAAAAGTCGACTTACATAGACAAAAAAATAATCGGATTTATAACGATAAAGGCAGCATTTCGCAATCAGACAGCTTCCGTTGCTCTGCTTATTGCCATAGAGATTGACCCAGGTAAAAAACATATATATCTGTCTAAATACTTAAAACTTGGTTAATTTGCCTTTATATCCTTTAATTGAAGTATTCAGAAAGTGGTCGAACTCAATCTAAAAAGGCAAAATAATTTCATGAAAGAAATGTTGTGTAATGAGGCAGCAAGATGTTTCCATTATTCAAAACTAAATGCTGAAGTTGAAAACTGAGTGTTGTCTATTTGCCCTGTCCACTTAGGACAATAAACAGGCTTTTGTATTTCACACAAGGTACATAAGTAAATGACAAATCCTGGGGCTTGAACCGGAGTTTTTACATAATGACGGTAATGTGAATAAACATACTTTGCAATGCCCTGCAGAGGAAAGGCTCGCGTGCTTCTAATGGTAACATAAACTAATTTAATTCCATAAATGACAGATTCATAAGTGCACGAACGCATACTGTTGAATATGCTCCTTAGACCCGTATTTCCGAACAGCTCAGATTTTTATTAACAGATAATTAAGTTATCCCATTGGTCTACACCGATTTACGTCATTCAAACGTTATAGCCAAATGCTTTTGTAGTGTTCTACTCACTAACCTGAGGCGTCAGCGAAAGTGTCTCTTTCATATTTTTACTGGATGGCCTGTGATTTGCAGCAGGTGCGAGACGGCCCCTATTCAAGCTTTGTCTCTTATAGTCAGAATTTATAGGACAATGTTGTTTTGGAATTTATATACATACATGGATTATTTTCTGGATATAACAAATAAGGTATCGATTACGCAAACTCAGACACGTTTTTTGTTTGAGGCTTTCAGAAAAAGTTCTTCTGAGATCTTCAGTAGGTGACTGATGGTCGACACATACATGAGGACAAAACTTTGAAACAGTAGAGTAAATGGGTTTAGCAGCATAGGGCTCAACAAATAATCCTCACTGGGATGAAACGCTAAATAACAGAAATGATTGCATTTTTAAGGAGCTACATGCAAATTTAATATAGAGACGCCTACCGTTTTGTGGCGGTAAGAGAAAAAAACGCGCATTATAAATTGAGCAGACCAACAGCGAGACAACAATTAGATCTATCGTTTCGACCATTAACAATGTTTATAGGTTGGTTTTCGCGTCTACAAAGTTCTTCAAAAACTTTTGTAGTTTGGAAACGATCTAACGTAGAAGATCGGAGATTCATTAATAAGTTTATAAAGCAAATAGATATATTGATTATTAAACCAATATAAAACTTGAAGCATCTGATGTATTCCTTTCCTCTTCCAAATATGCTATAGAACATACGTTCTATAGCATATTTGGAAACCCGAAGGCGTCTATTGTGAGAAAAGATCAAGTTCGTGCATTTGATTACGGCAGACGACCTATACTACACAAGAAGTTGCAAATGAATAAATTATAATGGATGCATAATGGAAACGGTCATGTTGATTTGATACTACTGCAGTGACTTTACAGCATACTGGTGCACGCTGGAGTATTTTTAACTGCGAGCTTCAATTGGTGTAAAGGATTGCTCCCTCACATACCTCAAGCACTACTATTCCAGTAGAAGCACGACAGCCGGCGAATGCTGCTAATCAAAGTTGGGACGCAAATATCTTCTTTAGCGATCACACGAATGCTGTGATTATAGCAAGGCCCCTTAGTTTATACTGGGAAAGATTCACCCAAGACTCAAACTGTGGGTGAACATCATACACTCCTGGACTGCAGGACACATTCAGTCATGGAAATTAATGGAAACTTAATAACTTATTTATGGACAAGAATCAGGCTAAGATGACTTAGTAACCTCAATGCAACATATTTCTACAATGCAGGGCTTCTGCGCATGAGACTTTAGATTCTTCCTCTCTGGTGGGGCACAGTTATTGTTAAGTTACCTAACTCCTAATATGAGTTATTCACTTCATTCATGGAACTTCACGTTACATGAGTCATTCTTTATGCGGGGGTGTTGAAGCTAGTAGATGTCAGCTGTTAAGAAAAATGTTTGAATGAATGTTTATATATTAATCTATATATAACAATTAAAGCGTAGTTCGTACGCTTCACACAGTCGAAATAGGTCAATTAGTGGTAAACTATGCTTCGTAAGCAAATTTTTACGAAATAGAATTATTGAGATAAGAGTCAATCCTTTTTTTGGCCACTCACAATGCGTATTGCCTTAACAGACGCATTTGTTGTCAGAAAACCCCCAATGGATTGAATCTGTGCTAAGTTACTGTTTTTCATTTACATTTTATTTGGTTTAACGGATGCGTTAATCAAATACAAAAAAAAAAGAAATATTCTATAAGGTACCTCAAATACATAGACGGTGCATGTGTCGCCTATTTGGTTCGCAGGTTATGTCTGTTTTACGCAGTTTGTACAGCTGCGTACCTAATTGACTTATATAGGCTTTTAGAACTGGAAATTCACAACGGTGTATACCGTGCTATTTGTGAAGTTCGATTTATTTCTCTCGCGTTGAAGATTTGTCGTCGGAACGTTTTTCAACCCAACGATAAAGTGGATCATCTTTTGGTTTCGAGGAATTTTAGAAACTGTAAATTCTCTCCTGCGGATCTATTGTGAAGCGACTTTCGCAAACAGTAAAAACACCTATTTTCGGTATTTACGTCTCGTTGTCGGGTGTTTGTTGCAGAAAAATTATACATACTTAAACCTTTCATGCACACTAGTTGTAGTACTATCAGGCAAAACGGCTTACGAAACAGATTCACTTGACAAGCTGTAATCGGATCAGCTGCAACGTGAATAAACCCATCTTTGTTAAATTGTCAGTAATCTTGCTTCATATAAATTCACACATCTTTTCTGTGCTCTTACCCATTTCGGTTCCAACAACTGAATACACCGAACAAGACATTTCCCTCACAAGACAATTGACGGGTGGGTTGCGTTGGATATATGGTTTCGAACGAAATACCCAAAAGTACTTGCAAAGTTCAAGGTTGGTATGTTAACATTCTCGTCATAGTCACAGAAACTTAACAAACTTAAATATTAGGATTTTACGGCATAATATCCTAGCACACACTGCTAAATATTAATTCCAAGTTAGCTTGCTTTCTAATGGCTTGAGTATGGACAAGCTCTAAGCTAGTTAGTCGTCCTTCCAGTTTCAGACACCGTATGTGCAATGGAAGCAGCAATACAGAACACATCCTTTGTCGTGCTAGATCCCTACGAATTGGTCATATCGAGCCACCTTTTCCACACCACTGTCTGTGTGGGAAATATAGCTAAAAATCAGCTAAGGAAAGAGCCTTCAAACATAGCGCATGCGTGAGTGTTCAGGATAGCTTCTTTAAGACGAAATGTCGGGCACATTGAAGTAGCGGAACTTGGAGCGAGATGCAAATTATCTAAAACTTTTCTGTTCAAATGTATTTAATTATCCTGTAAATACAGCTTAGTAGTGGTTTAATAGTTGACGTAGAGGACGACAGGAATGATTGCCATAGGCTCGCGTTCAGTTGAACGTCCAAAGGTATACGTTTTACAGGAAAGCATACGATTTGAACTAGAATTAAAGATTGTTTTTAATATTGAATAAGATAATCATTAGGGAAATTAAAAAATTGTCCCTTTATATTTGGTAAAACATTAGTTGATTCTCTAAAGTGTTCCAATCTTAAGATCGGAAAGATAATCATAACTGAGCGTATTCTTCTCCTAGCCAGTGGCTTCGAGCATTCAGGGGACGTTGTTTCCAGAAAATTTTACAGGACAATATACCGATCTTCGTATTTTCGTCTAAAACCGTTCTGCCCGAAGACAAAATATTCGTTATCTTATCGTGACGTTATTATAAATAAGCGCAGACTATATTTTTAGTATATGAAATGCGCTACGTAAACTGTTAAGCATTATTCATGACAGTTGATTCCAATCACAAACTAAAGTCTCTACATCCAAATTCGAACTTAGAGTGGCAGGTGTCTTCAAATTCGCTAGCCAAACACATTATCCCCCGCGGCGCCATCGACACGAGGAAATGCGAGTAAAGGCTAAACGATGAAGAGTACCATTGATTTTGTTGTAATAGAGCCACAACTTAGGTAACCTTTGAGCCTAAAGACTAAACTTCAATTGCTTCAACTGTTTAAAATTTTACGACTAAATTTAGATATACCGGGGTCTGTCGGAGAAATCTGAGGCATCATAAGGTTCAAAATAGTACAACTATCTGTGGCCTTTGTTATCCGTCGTGTTGTTTACTCATGTCAAGTAAAACGTTCGTTCGTGCGCCAGGTTTCCAACTGCCTGGTACATACACGGGTAACATGACCGATTTGGTTCCGTTGGTAACAAAGCAAGTTTTCACTGCCATTGACTACCACTTCACAAAATGATTCAGATTCACCCCGTTGAAAAATGGCCGCATAATCACTTCATCTCATTTTGATTAGGTCGTGTATATATGTTTATCAAGCGCCATACATCCCCAACAAATTCTCCTGTTTCTTCTTTTCGAAACGTTGTCTGCCCTCTCGGAGGCCCTTCTAAGTATTACCTTTATTATTTCGATCTCATCCGCTTTTACCCCGCGACGAGCACCAATAGTCTTTCCTATTTCGCAGGGTACCGAGTTACTGCGGTTTGCTCCAAGCGACCTTCTCTATTTATTTTTGTAATACATACACAGTTAACGTGTTCGCTTTGATTGTACATTGTTATTATTATCATCATAGGCCCATATACACGAACAAGCAGAACCTGGCATGTATAGTATGCGCTCAATGTTGCTAATAAACGTGCAGGATAATTTTCTTCCACATATGGTTCGTATCGTACAGAAGTCTCGGACATTATCTAACACCATCCCGTTACTTTTTCGAATTGAACCTAAACATGGGTGTGTATGTTTGTTTTGAATTTGCGTTCTAAACCCAGATCGTTGCAGGGGTTCCACCAGCTCGATTTCACCACCTAATTCCCCGTTGAAGTGATTCGTGTTATCTTGTTGTATCATTGTCGTTGTAATCGTTCCATCGCCTTATTTTAGCAAACCCGCTAAATTTGTTAAGTCATTCAGTCATTTTTCCGCGTTATCCCATGAGCCTGTTTCAGCGGTTCGATAATATTGGTTCACTCAGTGCACTACGGTGCTTTTGTTATTCCGAACTTTCTCTGTGGCGTTCTAATCATCGTGTAGCAGGTGCTCGATTCGCGTGCTCCTACTGCAATCAGACCACCATTGTGCTACACTAACTGCGTTAAATCGTTACGGTTACTCATTTATCTCAAGATGAAACTCTTTAGCTTATTTAGAAAATATTGTCGTGCTTCAAAAACTAAGACCGAAAGCAATATGGAAGCAGTATTGTGTCAAAAGATCCTCTATCGTTCTTTGCATTTCGCCTGCTCGACGGAGATCAAGAAAAATGTGTTTTTTTTTCCAAATATCCGCTTTTGTGCTTCCTGTTTAAAGTACACATACACTTCTACAGTAATTAACAGAAGTTAGAAAATCGCCTTAAAAAAAATCGTTTTTCACTACGTTAGACGGTATAGACGCTCTCTTATTTTTGTATCATAGAAAAAACCTTCCCAAAGATCTCTTTAGCCTACACATAAGAAACCACACAAACAGTTGTCGACATCGTCGACTCTTGCTCCTTTAGAAGTTACAGATTGCGTTATAGATGCGGTAATATATAATGTATAAGACACATTACGGGAATATCTATATGCTCGATATTCCTTATGAGCATAACAAGTCCATCCATATTCCCTGTTAGATTCGTCGAACGGCGTTCGGGAAATACTTACCGATTCTACGGTTTAAAAGGTCCTGTCGCGACAAAACTCTGCAAGAATGTCTTACTCTTACTTGTTTTGGAAGCAACATCGCAGTCTGACGTCTCTGCAATAGCACAAACCCACATTACCAAAATTTACTGAAACTAATATTACCCCTCTGAAACAGCAGGTACCGTTTCATTAAGTACTTTGTAGAATAGGTAAAATAGAAGTCAATACCTCGGTACTAATTATTCTTGTTTAACCGCTGCTGTTCGAATAAGCTACATGGGAAACCATGCAACCCACGTTTCCAGTTACACAGCACTCGTTTTTCACAAACTTACGACCTGTTACGTTAATTATCTCTTGACACAGCCATAAAGCGTGGACAAATCTAGCTGAAGACTTCCTCAGACCTATTCTTCCTCGTAAACTCCCATCTAAATCTAGAAACCATTAATAGCGTTTAATCCCGCGAGACCTTTGATGATTGATTGATTGATTTGATTTGGTTTAAATACTTCTAGGTATTGTCAACTAATATAACGCAGTTCGGTGTCTAGCAGATTTGCTCTACACCCGCTTACGATGACTAACCGAAATCATTAGTCAATAATTGTCGCTAACTTAAATTTGTTTCATGCGAGTTACGGTCTATGTATGTCCTGATGTCTATGGTGGGCGAAAATGACTCATTAATAATTTCTCTCTCTTTCGCGTGCTTTAGGCTGGTGTCGGGACTCACCTGCGCTTTAATGCAGCTACGCAGAGTCTAAAATAGGAATACTCTCATACTAGCCATAATTATATCGCACAGATCGTTTAATGTACATTGCATCGACCCGAGTTATGGTTCTGTTATAACCTCAGTCTTATCCACGTTTAGTTCTATCTAATTCTCTATGAATTTGGCTAACAGATACAGCACAAACTGATTTACCTCTTTTCCTTATACCATAGATCGGTTGAGTGTACGATACATATACTCGGCATTGATAAATAACGCTTTCTAATCTTGCATAACTCACTTCCTGTGTATTGAATAATCTCGGATCTGGCAGGTTATTCAGGAAAATGCCTACGGCATAACTCGCCTCACTTCAGCGCGCCGCTGAAGCCCGCGAAAGCCAGGCTAACATTGCTAAATGTCATGTTTGTTTTCAAGAGTTTTTTGGTTATCCAGCCTGCGGGCATTACTCGACTTATCTGGATTTTTTTCCAACAGACCTATGAAACGATATAATAACGATATACCATTTTTCAACATCCCACATTCATGGTGACTACGATATGTTCAAAGAGCGTATTTACAACCTACAACTAAGTTCTTGCAACTCAAACGAATCAGTTAACGGATCCTTGAAGATCAATCTACGGTTAATCTATGAGCATTATAAGCTAGTAGAAATAGCGAAATTTGTCATCGTCAGTTCTTTGTATGATTACGCATTTTAGCGGGATTGGCCTTTAGAACTGAATGTGCAAGTATACCTTTAACGCCGTTTTTGATGCGCAAAGTATAAATACTATTGAGGCCCCTAGTGTCTCTCTAACTTTCCTCTCTGGAAGTAGACGCATTAAGACTAGTGTAAGTTAAGATGGAAGATTAAGTCTATTTGGACTTGGTAGGAAGCCAGCGGAGGAAATAATAAATATGAGCAGAAAGTTGTTTATTTATTCTTATATAAAAAAAAAAGATAAAAAAAGAATTTATTAGCAAAATTATTTCATATGTAAAATGTCTCTCTTAACTACTTTTATTCTTTTTTTTGTAGCCTTGAATGTATGAATGTAAAAAATGAAGCTTTGAAAGTGCTAAAATTAAAATTTTAAAATAATTTTTATTATCATAATACTACTACTAACATAATTTACTATTATAATAATACTACTAATATAATAGTAAATTATGTTAGTAGTAGTATTACGATAGTAAAAATTAAAATTTTAATTTATTTAATGTTCTGCAATTCTGTTTGTAGCTAATCGTACGGCCAAAGTTATAGGACGTATGAAGTTTCTAATAGTTTGAATTAAAACTATAAAAGAAGCTGAAAAAATTGGTGTTCCTGGTGGCATCGAATGTCTTCACATTTGATAATCAAAAAAATTAACCTACTCAAATAATATTATTGATAATCGCCGTTCAAGTGCCGCAATTATGTAGTGATATGGTTGCTCCACTTTATCGGCTACCATTCATACATGCTCATACATACATGCTGACAGAAAAGCCATATCCCACTCTGATTTTAATGCATGATCTGCATATCACAGTTTTATTTGAGCTGCCTTCGTGTTAAAGATACTGAATCTCTTCTTTAACATATTATTCTTAAGTGTGTAATATCAGCGCAGTAATCTCATGTGCGCAGATGCATTGACAAACGAGAAAATTTGCCCCGCTTGTATAACATAAGGTTTTATAATTACTCAATATTACAGAACTACATTCGTGGTCGCAGAAGCTTCGGTGCAGCTTTTCCGTTCATAGTGCGCAAACTGCCAATACGATTGAAAATCAACAATCCTGATGCACGCTCGATAGTATCCAAGGGAACCTGCAAACGAACACACGCATAACAGAAATAAAAAAACATAAGCCTAGGTTTTCCAGCCAGGTCAACAAATGATAAATTAACACGTGCAGTGTTCAAGAGACTTAGTAGACGAGGATACATTTCTCAGTCGACGCTGTCAAAACCATGGCGCGGTACTGCCTAAAAAAAGTAAAACTAAAAATACGATTATATTTTCTGTCTTCATATTATTGTTGTTCTCAATTTTTCCCTATGTTCAGTGTTACCATGAATGCTTCTAGAGGAGTTGTGTCATCGATAACTTCGTTGGGCATGACATACGCCTCCATATCCATTTCTCCATTATCGGTTTCGCCTACAACAACCTGCAACAAAATAGTTAACGCATTTTAGCCAACAATAATTATCAAATATATACATACATATATAAAGATGGATTCTCATAGCCAGTAAAAGCCGACGAATCATTAAGGTGCCAACTAACTCTATGATACAAGTATATAAGAGTGAACATTCAACACAAATATTCATCTGCCGAATGGGACTTATATATAATCAGGTAGTACCTTGAAAAAATGAGTGGGCACAGCAACATGGTTGGCTCCAATAACCTGATAGTGAACGTAGAGCTTCCCATCAGCCTCACAACTGTCCATCGCACGATACAATGAATGATGCATTAATATAAATGAAAGAAAAACTTCAGCAGAGCTAGTTTAGTCAAGTAGGGCTGAGACGAAGCCTTTTTTGTTATTTAAAAAAAAAAAAAGAAAAAAAAAAAGCAGATTTTTTTGTCTAAAAAGTTTTGTGGATGTTCGATATCTTTGAACAAAGTGAACGAATTTCCATACTTACTATTGAAATAGTGGTGACAAATATTACTGGAGATATTCAATTAGCTTATTCGTAAAGATTTAGCAATATAATGAAACTAAAGCAAAATAGATGTTTGCAATGCAGTGACTATTTGTTCTTTCTAATGATCATACCGGGGTAAATATAACGGGCCTGTGCACACGTAAACGCTTGTATATTTTCTGGTTAACTGTCTCACATGGCTTTCTAACCGCTCCCACGAATCGCGATTAAAACCTTTCCCAACCTGCGAAACGATAGAGGAAATTGTTATTTACGAATACACCCACCAACAACACATCAATTGCATCTCGTCCTACACGAATATCAGGCGAATCGAACATTCTATGAATTAAGGTACCAGCAAAATTCACCAATCGGATAAAAGATATCTACGTAACGCCTTTTGCTGCAAAGAGTACCAAATATAATGTCTGAGTTTCACACTTGATCACTATGGCAGCTTCCTAACTTCTGGCCCACACAACGAAAAAACAAAACCACCCAGAAACGTTAAATTACCGGATCACTTCAGTCGAATCAACGTGAAATTATTTTGCACAAATCAAGCTAAGTAGTTTACCAGATTACCTTGAGTGAAAATTGCATGCCTAAATCTTCGCCTTTCCTCTATGGGCTTACTTGAGGGGCCATGTTACTGTAGAAGAAAGTGTCATTCATATCTTTCTGAGTGCGACGATGGTTTCCCGCTGCTGCAAGGTGGCCCCGATCAAAGCCAGATCGCGCGTAATCAGCAACACCCGAGCGAAAATACGGGTGAATCTGTGAAAAAAAATTCATGTATGAGAAAATAATCATAATAAAAGCCGTGCTACAAATAGCCGTTGTGCCTACCTTCAAACAACGTTTGAGCTTGGTTATTATCCCCTTAGTTATTAGAAAAAGTTATTTCCATACATCTTTTTGCAGTAATTTTCAAATATTAAGAACGAAAGGTTAAACCTGGCCAGCTCCACAGCTACCTGCTGGTATTGTAACAAGAGGTAACCGTGGAGTTCGGGCTGCTATTAAGGAAGATACCTGAAACGTGTCTTTATCATTTACACGAAGGGGCATCGAATTAAAGCAGAAAGCATACATGCCCGCGATGCGAGTTTTACTAAACCCGAAAATGTTTAATATCAAAATCGGCTGTTAATAGGTTTTATGGGACTTTATATGCGCACAACAAAACCGGTCAAACACTCTGTACATCTCACGCAATTTTTGTGTTAAAAGACAGTCATAGGTCATCGAAGATTACAACTATATAAGTACGATAGGTCTTCTACGCTAATACACATTATGTTATATATTAAATAGGCCGACAAAAAATTGTTTTCTATGAACACCATATATCGCTCAACGGCGGCGAAGTTACTATGGCTTCCACTAATCTGAGAGCCGGCAACATTGAGAGTCTGAACAGAAAAATTCGTGACAAGATTGTATAGCGTAAAAAACACCAAAGTGTGCTTCAACAAGACCAGAGAGCGAAGAAGATTTGGGAGAATGAAGGCTTTAATTGGGTTAAATGCGTACAGCCTGGTCTTCGTGGAATTCGCATTTCGTACGAGAGACCTCTTCGATGCTTCTTAGGTTCTCCTTTGTGAGATGCTCCATCACCCAGTTAGCCGTACGATTACGTTTGTCATATGACAGAACGTAGTCAGACAGGTATCGAATATTATCCGTTCCCGGAAAACCCAATCGCATAACTTCTCTGCAAAAAATACAAATTCATTGAAATCATAATCAAATAAATCATTCAAAACATCGGGTGCGATTTGATGAATAATAGCTTTATGTTATGGGTATGTCTATACAGATCGTGTAAGTATGAATTGCGTGATCCATGAATTGCTTTGCAGACGCAGAATAAGAAATTAGCAAGATAAGATATAACGGAATTGATTGCAAAGTTTCCTTTATCCTATACATGTTCGGCATTTTATAATGGCTACATACGTTATTCTCTGCGTAGTCTCTAACTGAGGACTGTACGTTTGTGGCAAAGGGTCTGCCGCTTTCACGCGTACCAGCACGCCATTATTTTGCCGGAGAACTTCCGTAGCTGCTGCGCCAATTGCTGCCCCAGCTAGGCCAGCCATCATAGGTACTCGCAACCGTTTCAACATACCGTCTACGCACATGGGGGGATATTAATTGATTATATATATATATTGAGCTAAAATCAATAACATTTACAATCGGTCAATTACTCAAATTAGATTAAAACTAATCGCCGAAATAATTTTGCTAAAGCGAAGCTACCCTTAATTAACACAATGTTCTTTTTGTTTTTTTTTTTTTAATTTTTCATTTGAAAGCTTTATTGATCTTTTTTTGTCACTTAAAATTAAATCTATCTCTGCCACAGGACGAAAGATCAAATATAATGTAATATAATCATGCTTACACAAGTTTGACGAGCTTAACTTCACAAGACGCTTCCGAAATTATCGGATCGCCTATAAAAGAACGCCTTCCTGTGGCACTGCAAAAAAATACGATGTCCGTTTAAAAGTGAAAAAAAGCAACCAAATGATGCTCTCTAGGTGCATCAACTGGTCATTTTAGATAATAGCTTGATGTTCGATAGACATAGTTACATTCGTTCGTGCTTCGATTATCACACATCCTTCGAATGAGGCTAGCTAGATTAGCTTACGTCGAAATTTTTTTTACACACACTGATTATAACTTAATTGTGCACTGCAGTTTGCATTTACTCGAATTCAAATTTTTTTCTTACATAACAGACTCTTTCTCCCAACGACCTAGCCTAGCAAATTAAAATCAGCAAGATTTTCGCTCATATTTAGACTTCTAAGAGCCGAAAGAGCAGATCGCACCCTGTTTTTCCCTCTCCTTTATCTAGTCAGCACTCTGTAGGCAGATGTTTTAGAAACCTGGCTTTCTCTTGTTTAACTGTTTGTTCTATAAAAACAAAGCTCGTAAACATTGGTGCTAGCCAGTCTATTATGCAATGATTATTTCAATGATTGCCTTTGAGCTACACGCAAAATAGCTTTGTACATATTCTATTAGAGTGACGTTCGACCCTTGGATTGCGTCGGGCATCTAGGCCACAGCTATCGACAATATTATGTAGCTACGACGAATAGTGAATGAAGCATTGCCAGCGCTGTTAAACGCTCAACAGTCAGGTTTCCGGCGAACGGCCGGATTATCCCATGAAAATCGCACATAGATACGCATACACACACCATAGACATATAGACGACAGCCGCAATGTGACAATATCTACAGATTCTCCGTGAAACCTGTTATGAGCTTGGCTTGTACAATCCAACTAGGAGAACCTGTTCCGGCCGCGAAGTTAAGTGTAAGTTTTTAGGTTGTCGTTATCTGCCTTCGTTGAGAACAGGTTGTTATGTCGTCTTAGGAACTAACTGAAAAAAATGAGCAGTAGTGATATTCCTAATGGATACAGTGCACTGTGACTAGTTAGTGAGTAATCGTCAGGTAATTGTGCCGTACCCTAATCTTGACTACTACACACTCTAGTTTAATATTGTTATGAGCTAGCTTTGTCTTCACGCTGAAGTAATGTCTAACGTACCAGACGTAACACATTTTAGGCTACATATTTCGGTACCGTGCCGGTCTCCAGCGCACTACTTTTTCTTCCCTACAACATGTATACCTCGATCAGGTGTGCCAAACCGCCAATTGCAGATAGTGATAAACCAACGGCATGACGTTTCCATCTATCCAAAAATATCCAGATGAAACTTGTGACGGTAGCAAACGCAGTTTGGGCGTGCAGCGCTAATTGCTCCAATCTCCACCTGGATTAGTCAACAGACTGTAAGAGCGCATTGTATTTTTGAGTCAATGACAAGTTCAAGCAGCCGCGTGTGACACGAGAACGAAGAGAGGAGACAGACTAAGATGTATCTATCTATACACGTACTAAAGCTCCAATGTTTTAAGCTTGTGTAAATATTTGCTCGCAATACTACCCCGTCAGTTGTGCAAAGCAGTGGATTTTATTAATAAACAGCAATGTAGAAAAGTTAGATTAGGCAGATGACGTCTCAATTATTGATTGCTAATAGAGGCCGACACCAAGCGAAATGAAGGTCGATAGATAATATAGTTTCGACAGCGGCCTAATGTAAAAGCAATTTCCTGGTCAGTACTGTGAACAACTATAATTTGTTTTAATATATATATATATATATATATATATATATACGTTTAACTATAATAATGTTTCGTGGAGTCCTTCTTCAAATTAGTTCCCTTGGTAAATAGTTAAGAAAAAAGTGGAATCTTGATATACGGATGTGCTTAATTAAATCAGAGTATGATTTACAGCTCATCTGGTTTTATACTACTATCGGAGGCAATAAATCCCTGGTTCTTTTCAAATGTTATCATATGGATCGATATAGGAACCGTCAATGGAACGTCGAGTACGATTAGAAGTAACATGATCAGATACCTTGGTATTAGTAATCGTACGAGCTAATTGCTTCGAATGTTATTTACCTATTCAGAGCGGGGTAGTACTATTTCGGGCAGTGATAGTCCCGTATGTACATATTTAAGGCAGCCAACGCTGTGCCCGTGTTGATTGGTGAATGAGTCATCCGATTGTTATCACAATGTTTTTTTTAGATATATATGTATTTACTTTTGCTTAAGGCAATCTTTCATGAAACAAACAGTTTTCGTTACCTGAGTATTGCGAAGTTATATGGTACACGAAATTTACCAAAGAATGAGTGTATGTGAGGCTCATCTTCGCCACTACCAGTAGCAATATAGACTATTTTTGTGTCTGCCAGACCTGTTTATCCATGGCTTACAAGGCGTTTGATGAAGCACGTGTTGACGTCAGTACCTTTTGCCTACTACGTGGCAACTACTCACCTATAGGACAGGTAAAAATAATAATCGAAACAATTTACAATGCTTCTACCCTATTATAGTGTGAGTTCTCAATCGAAGCGACAGTATCCGTAAATACGTTAGGTGGATCATTTGAGGCCGTGCATCCCCAAGAAGCTATTTGCTTCTACATAAACACAAAGATTACCGATTCCCAGATTCGAATTTAGAGTGGAATCGTTTGGGTATGTGGGTTTTCAGTAGGCATCTCTAATGATTGTAATACTACTAATGAGTCCGTATTATTCTCCTTAGCCCTATTATCCTCCCATAGCCTTTCACGTACATATATCGTGAATAGCCATTATCTAGGTAGTTTATGAACAACTCTAATCCACAAGATTCACCATACTGAACTGCATTCATTACAATCAACATGTTCCTTCGTTTTCGAAAAGTAATATAGGTTTAGTTGTTTAGTATCTATATAAAACGAGTAGCTATTTCGGCCAACAGTAGAGCAACTTGAACGTGCTTTATCTCATTACACATGTACTAGAGCGATGCAGGATTGTGTGCTAGCGACCGTTGGCTTTTTCAGCCAGAGACAATTTTTTTTTGGATTTTCTCCGACAGAACTGTCGTTAGCTATCAATACGTAATCACTTCAGGAACCTTTTGACGTGCTAAGACTGTTGAAGACAACGTTCTTATTCTATGCCTCGCCGTTAATAAACCAATTGGTAAAGATGAGTCGCGTAATCTGCTTGATGAAATTCGTATAATGTGAAAAAAAAAAACAGCATTATTATTTTATCGTAGGCGCACTGTAAGAGACAAACAGCAGACTGATTATTTATTTTTCTTGTAAGAATAATGAGGTGGAGTCGGTGAATTTCAATGCTCAGTCTTAGATTTTTCAGACAAAAGTAAAATTCACCGTCGCTACGTATAATGAGCTTAATTGTTCAAGGTTTATTGATAGTGTCTATCTGTTACAGCACTGACCGGTTAGGCCCGCAATTTGGAGTGATGAACATGTCGGACCAGGACGTGGCAGGCAGCTCCAAGCAGGCCATTCCTGTAGGTGCCCTTTATATTTGCCGGCAGTTTCTGCTGATGATTACGAAATTTGGCACGGTTTTAATGAAGTTTGCAATAAGCCGAGTAGCTTTTTAAAATTAGCAAAGGATTTTAATTGCATTTTCTATCTAGGTACTTAAAAGTAAGAATTGGTGAATAAAAATAATACAACTTATATTCATGTGTACATAATAATAAATAACTTAATAATATTTGTTTTTTCAGTTAGAGGAGCAGGACTATGATGGATTGTTGCAATATTGCAAACGTCAATTTCTGCTGCTCCAGAAGACAAAGGCCAAATTTGATGGTAAGTTTCGCATTATCACGGAATATTGTAGTAACGATCAACTATTATATTACTATAGGTACATTTTGTCTTAGACAAACATTGTTTGTTGCGTCAAAGTATTTTGAGCTATGCACTTCTCGAGCTTCTTATTAAAGCCTCAAAAGAGTAATATTGGAGAAAAACAAGAACCTTATTGAATTTGAGTTTGAAATTGGCTGCTATTTGTATAATAGACGGAATTTTACTGAGATTAATAATTGTATGATCTGTGTACTAATAAATAGCTTTGTTTGATTGAACTCTAGAAGAAGAGCGTAAATATATCTTTCGATGCTACCGTGTCTTTGCTTTATTTATCTACCAACACCGATGTACCTACAGAAACATTTTCAGTATCATACTCAATTGTGGGGCTATTGAAATGCTTATTTCCTATCATATAAAGGAAGTAGACATTTCCGTTAAGAGTGTTTCTGTCGATTGAAAATAACAACATTTCAGAGCAAAAAAAGGAGCGCGAGAACGCTGAATCCCAACTACGGGCACAGCTGGAAGAGATCTCTGAAGAGCGCGATAAACTTAGAACTAAACTCGAAGAGGACAGGAACCAGCAGGCTCAGCATATTGAGGTATCTCTACTACTCACCTATGTTTACCTATGTACGAAATACTAACGTAATTGAATGTTCCAAAGAGATTGCGTGGTACCCTAGAAATCATACCGTATGTAGCGGTAAGAAAATACAATTTTCACAACGAATATGGAAAGAAACAGTGTCCTTCAGGAAATTGTCTAGATACTTGTACAGATTCACGTTCATAAACGAGTTTTAGAAGCCAAACATTGAATTTATAGTTGTACTCGGCAATGGTTTGGCCATACCAAATATAACAGACGTCTACATCGCCCCATATCAAATCAATCTTATTATGGAAACACTTAATATGCTATGCAAGAAAGGGATGCTGTTCAAAAGAGTCAGAAAAGCAAATTCTTAGATGAATTGAAGGTCCCCAAAGAGCCCACTTAAAATTTGTTTCTTGGCATGTTTCAAAAATTGCTCGTTTCAGTAATATGCAAAATTTTTATGTCCAGCAGCTTAAAGTTTGATCGGTCAGTTAACATCTTATACAAAATAAAGCTCGTTGTCCATCGTTTTTAGTTTTGTTAGTTAACTGCTGGATAAGATTTAGAAAAATATTGATAACAACGTACCAGTATCTACTTGTGGGGGGGGGGGGTGTTTATAGGAGCTGGAAGCTCGTAATGCCTCGTTGGAAAACGAACTCAAGCAAATCGGAGACACCAGCAGTTCAGGGAAGAAAGACCCGGTTGATGAGCTTAGTGAAGCAACGAATGAGCTCAATCTGCTTCGTGAAGAAAAGCGGGAACTGCTTGAGAAATTGGATTCTCTTGAGTCAGCCCGGGACGCTGCACTCGAACTCGAAAAACGAATGGCACAGGTACGACAGAGCAAGTCTAGTTTTAGGTGATCCACTTTAGACAGGATGTTTTGTCAATGTGAAGAAAATAGCATAGTGAATTATAAGCCCGTCAAGTATTTGTGCGTCGAAGTATACTAATAAGAATTTTGCAGGGCAATTTTTACATGCCACTTTTGCCGAAAACATTGTCTCTAACATATTGAATTTCGTAGAGCCGTATATAAAGTGACGCCATTTTTCAAAAGTTGACCAGTTGTTCTATCTAAGGCTATCTGCAGAAGCAACCATTGGACAGAGGCACTAAATAGCGAGGGTAAGTTACAACCGTTTCCACCGGAAGCGAACACGCAAGGTTCTCATCCACCTTAACTATTCTTGTGTAAATAATTGGACGACCCAACACTACCTTTAAGGAAATGACAACCATGTAGGTCGAAAGACTAACTCAGGCTAGTCTGGAGGGTTCAATTAACTTTTCCTGTTAAGCCTGAAATGTTTATCGTCGATAATCAGAATAGTCTTCGTCCGATTACCAACAATTCAATAGGTGTCGAAGTGAAAAAGCAAACGTCGAAAGCCTTAGAGTTGCATTTTATACCTGCTGTGACCTTTTTTCACTGCGTTAAAGTTCTAGCAGAAAAGCCCAGTAGCCCAAGGGAGCATTTGCGGTTTCCAGCAAACGTTTTCGGACATCTTTGTACGAATTTATTAGATTTGAAGTTAGAGATAATGTATTTGAAATTGTGGCGTGGCACAGTTTTGTCGGTGAAGGTAAATAGTATATTGTTTATTTTAATAACATTTTAAGTGTTCTAATATTTCAATTGGATTACTTTCTATCGCATGAATATGATGGCAGTTTAACGTTTATGCAACAACAAACCAAAGGTAATCAAGCATTAAAATCGTGTCGTCATAAAATATAAAGTTCAAGATTAAAATCCAAGCTCGAAGTTAATTGGCCGAAATTCATCATCTATTTTCTTTAGAGTATATAAACCGGTACCTTGGCTTGCTAGCATCTTTCGAAATTGTCATTGCAATTTTGTTAATTATATCTTATCCTATTTTCACGACAGGGTTAAATGTAATTACACCAGGACGAAAAAATGATCATTACAGATACATATTCGTCACAATGGCTGTTATCATAGCCATTCCATATTTGTAATGAAGTACAACCAAGACATTATCTACAAAGATATATATATATATATATATATATATAAGTAATAGAGCAATGTTTTATCTTTTTTGCCTGGTAGGCCCTTGACGACAATCGGTCCTTGCGAAGTCAATTGGATGAAGCGTTAGAAATGTTAAAGGCGTTACCTGCAAGCGACGGAACCTTTTCATCGGAAGGTGTCTCTGTTATAAAAGAAAATCATTCAGAGAGAAATGAGCTTACTTTGAAGGATGATGCTAAAAAGCTTCTCGAGGAAGTTGAGTTACCTGATAAACTCAAGGAGGTCAATGATAAGCTACTGCAGGCTGAAGAGCAACTAAAACAGGTTCGTTACTTTACTGCAAGTGACTCAAGCTTATGACTAATGAAAACATACATATTCAGCATAATATAGTATATACATGCTTAATAAATGGTCTCCATCTATATTTCAAAGCGGTTGATAAAATGGCAGTGCAAATCACGTTGTGGTCAAGGCAAAATAGTTTCTTTCATAAATGGTTCTAAACTTTGTTTCTTCATCCTTCAAACGCATAAACTATTTAACCTAAGGTCTTTGCAAGGCTTCTCGATGAAGTGAATTCGAGATTGCTGTTAAGGTGTTTTTTACTGTTGATAGATTACCTATGCTAAGAGTATTTAATATTTCATAAATTTCTTGTCTGTTCGAATGAGTTCCATGTATCATGGGTTGGGACTTCGATGTGAACGCTGTGGGCGGAAAAAGAAGGGTAGAGTGGAGACCGCCTTTTCTCATGAAAAAAATGAAAAATCTATTAAAAATAATTAAAATTCTCGCGTCCAGACCAGCATTTATCTTTTGTGACCTTTTTCAGATGGAAGATGAGAAAATGGAGTGGCAAGCTCGAGAAACAGCCACTAGGTGTCGTGTGGAAGAATTGGAGAGCAATGTTCAGGTGTTGACCGCTGACCTAGATAATGATAGGCAGCACATTTGTACCCTGACAGAAGCTCTTGAGACAGCCGAGCGTGCAGAAACTAATGCCAAAAACAGGTGAATACTGGGCTACTTCAAAAGACGAATATTGGAGTTAGATCTGTTTCTTTTTTTTATTATTACTTGTTTTTAGTACTGTGGATTGAGGAATTAGCCGATCTCGCCAGCCCATTTTCCGTATTAGTTAGCCGCAATCCAAAGAGGCGCTTTGTGTGTTTAATACGTTCCTCGCCAAAGCGTCTCCCTTACTTCACCTGCCGTGCGACGGGGTGGCAATTCCTTCGTACCATTGTAAAGAAAGAGCGTGACTTTCTATGTCGCGTATCTATCCTTAATAAAAGTAAACGCTCTGCATTCTCGTGGCGTGTGATGAGCTGTGTCCTCGAGACCCGCTGTACACGGCTATATGAAGAGACCTTGCCAACGGTGTCATCTGGATCTCAAGTGTTAAAAAATTTCTTCACAGCCGCACAGGATACAAAGAGTCCAAGTATCGTGTTCCATTCTTTCTGCCACATAACCATGATTGTACCACCCGCGCATCCGCTGTCGGGTCAACCCACAAGATATACAAGAAATACACTAGGCTACCATTCATTGTTATTATGCGTACGACGTTTTTATTAGTTCCTTTTAAGGAACCTGCGTATACGTGTGCGTTTATCGAGGGTCTGGGATTCATTCATTTAAGTAAATGCATTCAGTTAGCTAATTACTAATTTACTTTCCCTGTTACTACTCTGTCTTCATTCTCTAGCCTGCAGCGCTTACAGAGTCGGGTGGACGAACTGATCTCGTCTTTGGCAATTTCATGCGGAATCATCTTTTCAACTTCAGACCAGCAGATCGAACGATTCTCCCGGCTTTGTCTCGACACCCTCCTGGCTCTCGTCGAGCTTAGCCCTCCAACACCTCTTTTGTTCGATGAGCTCTCCACTGGCCTTAAGGCCATCAGCGACGACTTCGTTCGGTGTGATCAACGCAAGGTCGAAGCACAGGAAAGTCTGCGTGAAGCAATTGTTAAACTCAATGATGCGCTTGACGAAGCCGATACACTCAGAGCAGAGGTGAAACAGCTAATACGACTCAAAGAATCTACAACATTTATAAAGTTTTACTATTGCATATTTAAATTCAGGGTCGATTCGATTCTGCTGTCATCCTGTTTATGTAAATACGCGTAGGTCACAACTCAGCATGCAGTTGGCATCTATATTCTCAAAAACATATTTCGAATCATGTGTTCACATATATACCTGATGTTTTTACATATTGTGCTATATTCTGTACAAGGAGATGCTGTGCTGTCTAAAGAGATAGATCCCCGTTTGGCTATACGGCCTATTACAGGTTGACAGTGTTCGATGTGCACTTGAAGCCGAAAAGAAGCTCAGGGAAGAGGTAGAACGACGTTCTCTTGAAGCTGCGGATGAATGTGATATTCTCCGATCGACAACCACGGCACTTACGAACCAACTGGAAGAAGCGCAGGTGCACCTTTCGCAGTTGTTAATGGACGGAGAAGCTGCTGATAACGGCCATGAACCTGAAGTTAATTCAACCGATGATGACAAAAATTCCTCGGATGACGCCCGTGTCGGTCAACAAATCTCGGCGTTTAGAGAACAGTAGGAGACTAATTCACGCTTGTCATCTTAAAGCACTTAAACACTGTATATCAATAAAATCTTATTTAGTCACCTTTCCTACTAGCAGTTAAAAATTTCCTATATACAGGTCAACAACACAATGAGTTAATATCAGAGAGAGTATATAAAATAATTTAAAACACTTTGTGTCGTTTGGTCTGCATGAGTATTGTTGAGTTTATAAAACTCGTTTGAAAAATTTGCCAGGTGTCCTAAAAGATGATATCAAAGGGTGACGTGTCGCATTATGTTTATCACAATTTCCCTCGTATCTGCAGCACCAGCATGTAGCGCTAGGCTCCTGAAATCCTAGGAGCTTGCGATGGTCCTATGGTGGAACCTATGTAGGCAAAATAAGTAATGATATACTTGTTTACCGGTCTGTCGCATTTCTTTCGTTGTTTTTCACGTTAGCCGAAACAGAGAAATCCCTATCAACCTTCGCGAACTTTTTTCTCAGTTTCTGAGGTTTTTCTTAAAAGCTTTTGTTATTGGGAGTTCAGAGCGACGCCGTAGGTTTTCGGGGAGCAGTGGTGGGTCGGCTAGAAGATACCCGAGGTGACTTCATACTACGATGTGCAGTTGCAGCGCCTTCAGTGCCACTTGAGGAGGTTCTCCTCTGTAAGATTTTCCACAAATAACGCATATTCCATGCGTTGCGATCGAACAAACAGGGAGCGATTGCGAGAGACAAGCGATGAGGCGATTTGATTGCCCAAGTGGCCAAGACTGCCCTCCTGCCTTTTTCGGTGAGCCACATAGAGCAACTTCTGCCATTCGTGGAGAAGAGCAGCCCCAAGTATAGAAATCGAGTTACACTAGGAAGAGGTTCATTTGGGGAGAGACGAGGTATTAGTCGTCGCTCTCATGCCTCTATTTCTGAATTTAATGGCCTCGGTTTTTGGTCAGATTTACGGTTCGGTTCAAATCTGTAGCTGAAGCGTCGAGCCGAACTAGAGCTAACTGCATTTTGAACCTGCTCAATTCATATATCACTGCGTTGCCTGCATACACGATGACGGCTCTCTTATTCGATCAGGGAGGCCCTTTAGCATTTTATCAGAAACAATGATAACGGAAAATATTATTAAACCTAGTTGAATTTGACCAGACCGATGCGATTTCCAAAACAGATAACATCTAAAACCTTGAAGGAACGACAGTGCGTTCTTCGCACATATTTATTGACTTTATCCTAGAATTTTCATTTCGAGAAAGATGCGTAATGTAAGTATGATTACTGTTACGGTGTTTAGATAGTAGTTCTGTATCTGTTTGCAGAATTAACTCTTTACAAGTCGAATTAGAGAGAGAGCGATCGCTGCGAGAAGCTGCGGAACGCGATAGCTGTTCGCTGACAGCCGAACTAACAAAAGCGCAGGAGGCGGCTTCAGACATTGCAAAAATGACAAGCGACACTTCCAAAGAGAAAGAAGCAGAATTACAGAGACTGTTAATGGATCTAAAAAACAGTCAAGATCAGGTTGAAACTCTCACCAAAGAAGTCTCACAGGAACGAATTCACGTGCAAGTGTTAAAACAGCAAATAGTATGTGGTCTATTTTAATGCCACTAATTAATTTATGTCGTATACTGCATGCTAGTGAATGTCAGCAAAGAAAGCTATAACAAGTAAAAAGAATATTAACATAAGCTCGGGTATTTATCTAAGTTATCTCTAACTTAGATTTTAGGAAACCTTGTAAAGAACAGTTATGGGCAGCTACTTTGTCTTAGTGGACACAACTTTGCACGACAAATGGTATGTTTTAATCTTCCAGGAAGAGAAGTCAGACCTCCTTGAGAGATTTCGCGATACAGCGGATAACATGGTTGAGCGTATAAACAGGTAAGTGAAATGGTTTCCCATATCGCAGCTACATAATATAACGCAAAGTTCACACGAGAGAACCGAATACGACAGTGTTATATGCGCCGCACGTTTAAATATACCAATAGTAGGAACTACAGGAAGCATTTTCGTTTGCTGTACTTCACAAGTTTTCATGAGGACTAAACTAACTAGGCCCAGTTGTCTCGTGGGCTTCCTTTTATGTGACCTTATTATAGATACCTTAAGCTTTCAATGTACACAGAGCAGGGGCCGGTAGTCAGCCACAGGTTGAAATCCTCCCAGAATCTTTCACATGTTCAGCTTTTATAATATACAACCAGTAGTTTCATTACCTGATACTAATAGGTTGTTCATGTTGTTTTCAGTGACACTTTCTCAAATCCAGACGATGGCTGCAGCGTTTTTCATTGTTTGTTAAGAAACCTTGAGGATTTGGTCAAGGATTTCTCAAAAGCACCGGATGTCGAAAATAAAATAGCCGACATGAAAGTATCGGAGAATTCCGAAAGGTAACTTCATAAAAGATAACGGATATCTTTCAAGTAATATTATCTAAATTTCCACTGTCGTCCTGAATATCGAACCCCCATTATTAAGTGAGCACACACAAGAGATGGCTTAGGAGTTAATAAAATTTTGAGTGATATTTTTTGTTTTTCAGATACATGCGAAACATATTGCAATGTCTCTTGAACACAGTTCGAACGCTGGAAACCCAAAATAACCCTTCAGAGTCAGTCAAAAAACAAGATAATATTCTTTTGATTCAAACATCTTCATTGCCTGATCAGAATGGGAATGGAGAGTTACCATGTGAGAGCACAATAATTAGCGTCAAAGATGCGGAAATTCAGGAGAGGGATGAGAAAATTGTGAAACTTAAAAGTCTACTTGTCAAAATGAAGAAAGAACATGCAGCGCTAAAGAAAGAACTTGTAGCGCTTAAGTCTTCGCAGCAACAGCCAGCACCAAATATTTTGGCCAATAACATTCAGGTAAATCAGTTTAATTTTTTTCTTAAGATCAAACTAGTATATAAACACTAGTATATAAACACTAGTATAGGCTGATGATAATTCTCATTCTATTATCTACTTTTCTATATGTTTTGAATTTAGTAAGAAAGTGATTAAAGACGCGAGTCGACACCTTTTAAATGTCATCTAGTATATTTTAACATAACTCTAGCTTAACGGGAATAGGATCATACCCAAATGTACTGCACCGTCCATGCATACGCTTTGTCTTTTTATGATCTGGACACCTTTGTGCTAGGTTAGTATGACTATAGCCTAGATATTATTTTATTAGGAAAACAAATTTATATTTGCAACGTATTTCAGAGCCTTCAAACAGAATATGATAAAGCAGTCGATGATCTGGAAGCTGAGAGAAAATTAAGCAGAGAGTTGCAAAAGAAAATTGCCCAAACAGTGGATCGAGTAGCTGAAATGGAACTTATAAGTTCACAGCTGGAAAATGACAAACGACAGCTCCTTGCTAAGGTACACACACACAGCTCGTGATATCGCGTGATGATTTTACAGGAAAGACATACACTTCTATCAACCCTATTACATCTTATTGAACCAAAAAGTTACGTCGATGATGATAGTGTTATGAAGTAGCCATTTCGCCGAAAAGGTCGACTTAAGTAAGACTATTATGTAACAGGTCGAACAGGTTGAACACTCTGCAGAAGATGCTGCACACGCCAAAGCAGAAGCCGAAGCCCAAGTGTTGGTGGTGACGAATGAACTAGAAAAAGCTCGAACTGAAATGGATCGTTTGCGGCAGGAGCTTAGTCAACAAATACAGAATGTTACGGGTTTGCAGGTAAAACACAGCTCCGTCGGTCGCTTGTTATGTTTTCATTGTTTTTTTACAATCGTTTTAAGGAATCCACACACGTGAAAGTTAACGGGGCGCTAATACTGCAGTATCACCCATCTGGCTTTGGCTTGCATAGGTTGAGATGTCAGTTCTTCAGCAACAGGTTGAATTGGGACGATCCGCTATTGACGAAGCCCAGCAAGTGAGCGAACGGAGTAAACGGCTAGAACAAGAAGCGAGGGAGGCTCGAGATCAACTTGAGACGTTGGTAACGAGCAAAGCTCACCTCGAACTTCGTTTGGCCGACGCCGAACGCAGGGCGGCTGAGGTAGAGCAGTTGCGAAATTGCTATGATCAGCTCAGTGACGCAAAGTCGGAATTAGCCATACGAGTAACAGATGCGATGCGGCGACTTGAGGAGTCGGAGAGTAAAGCCGCAGAGTTGGCCTCGCAACTCGCCGACGAAGAACAGGCGTTGAAGGTGTCGCAGCTACAGGTTGCAGAAAAAGTTCAAGAGGTCCAGGAACTGCAGAACTTACTGCAGAGTCAAAAAGACTCACAAACTAGATTAGTGCGTACTCTTGAAAGTAA
Organism: Varroa jacobsoni; assembly: GCF_002532875.2. NCBI lineage: Eukaryota > Metazoa > Arthropoda > Arachnida > Mesostigmata > Varroidae > Varroa > Varroa jacobsoni. The sequence continues at coordinate 58,773 of NW_019214027.1, forward strand.
AGCGGCGTCTTTGAAGAGAGATTATGCCACGGTGAAACTTGAGCTCGATGAGTCGAAAAAGGAGTTTGAAGCGTACAAAATCAAAGCTCACTCCATGATTAGAATCGTAAGTTTTTTCCGTCTAATTTTTTAAGGGACGTAATAATTTTCAACCATAAAATAAGCTGTTCCTGTTTGTCACTGAAAGAAGGCATACACAACTGATCACAAATTGCGATATCCACATTTATTCAATTCTATAGGTCTTTTTTATGTCAATTTGTTTATATTACTGTGGTCGTTTTTAAGCTGTTGAGTCATCTAATTGCTGAACATTTACTCTAATCATAACAAAACTTTACTGAATATGGCCGAAATGATAGCTTGAAACTAAATTTGGAACCACATCTAGGCTTGAACCCTCCAGTGTATTTTAAAACCAGTCACCTGCCCTAACTTTGATCACATAGACGCTAAATCAGACCTCTGTTATTGCAGAAAGAAAAACCGGAGAGGAAAAACGAATTGATTGATAACAGTATTATTACATCGTTAAAGGTAAGAAAACGCCCTAGGGGCCAAATCAGTTAACTCTAGTTTGCGTTTTTACAGTTCTCACGTAGAAGTAGAGAAATCTGAACGGCATGACAAAGTCTACAATATTTATCGACGAACTAACATATGTTCGCAATATATTTTCGCCACTTACGTCTACAGCTGAAGATTGATGAGTTGACCCAAGAATTAAGCGTGTCAAAGACAGAGTTAGAGGCAACTCAGGAACAACTTTCTCGACTGCAAGATCGTTATGACAGTTTGCAGAAGGATATAGGCCAGCGTAATCAAGAATTTAAAATAAAACTGGCAATGGTTCTCGAAGAACGAGAGAAAAAAGTTCGTGAGGAGATGTTGAGACAGGAAACATCCAAATTAGAAGAAGCAGTCGCGCGCCATAAAGACGAGCTGATGCGCAAGGAGCAAGCTCAAAAGACCATGGTCCAAATTTTGGAAGATAAACTCGTTGAGGTTCGTTTGTACAGTTAGCCCTAATCTGTTAAAATACTTCCTTTAAACAAATGTGTTGTTTCTTACTTACTCCTAACATAACTTAGTCTAACTTTTCCAATCCAATTTTTCAATCAATGTCATTTTGTTGTGGTTTGAACTTGACCTTGAGCCTTTACGTGTCTATAATATTAATCGCTATTTGTTTCATATGTTTTCATCCTCTTCAATTGCTATAGCGATGTGAAATCAAAATATTAAAAGTCCTAACCTTTTTTTTGGATCTATTAGCACGTATGTTGAAACAATGATAATAATACACTATTTTATAATGATATCCTTCGGACCAGATGCGAACCGAACTTGAAGCAATTAGAGAGTTGAATCGAACCCGGGAGATGGCAGATCGGTCACCTGATCTTCATAATGTCAGCGGCAACGGTAAGTTGATAAAACATTAAAAGTCCCCGGCACAGTTGTGCTTAATACTGTTAGAATCCTTATTCATATTATTCCGCAGTTCAATCATCATATTCCACAGTTGTAGCTTATGTATCATGGTAGACACGCGTCTTTACATTACCATTAACTAAGTATTAAAACTAGGCATATAAAATAGAATTAGGGCAGTCTCACAGAATTGGTTATTACGTCAGACTTGCTATACCAAAACGGCTTATTCTGCTGAAATTCAAATGTAATAGAGGCAAACACGGTCAATTTGTATTTAAGAAAGCAGAATGTGTTTAGTTGGTGAATTTAGTAATACTTCTTTGTGTTTGCAATGATACTGGTATAATTTTCGGACCCTTGTAATGTTTTGCTAAGGAGGGTAGAAGATGCAAACAGTCGGCTTTACCTTACCGTTATTCATTGTAAAAGGCGGTACAGTTTTAAGCTGGTGTTTTTTTAATACTTCATCTTCTTAGATGTATTCCTGGAGCCGGTACGCCAACCAGGTGAAGGTTCCGATTGCACGGATACAGCCATAACCGTTCGGCCTCTACCGTTCGACGTGATACCAACCTCCGGTTTCCAACCTCTTGATAAATTGCTCGAGCATCAAGAGGTTCCATCATTCGAGACGTTTGAATCAGTAACTTCACGGCTCGAAGAAGCGATGAAACGTATCGATCACTTCACCGAGCTGCTCAATGAGAGCGAAGTCAATAATCTTCGGCTTAGCGAGCAGGTCCGCGTACTGAAGGAAGAGGTTCGTCGGCTCGAGCGAAATAAGGAACGCGACGAGCAGTTCGGCAACCTTGAGTACCTCAAGAACGTCGTGCTCAAGTACCTGACAATGCGATCAGAGCGGGAACGCCTCGTTCCGGTGCTTGTCACTATGCTGAAACTTAGTCCTGATGAAAAACGAACGCTTCAACAAGGCGAGCAGGGATGGGGCCTACTGCCGAAATTCCTATAATATCAATGTTAACAAGTGAAAAGATTATATATATATATATATATATATATATATAGTAGAAAGTTTTGCATAGGTGGTATCTACTGATACAAAAGCGATAGTTCGTCGGACGTGGAAGACCGATTGGGTGATATAATGTTAAAGGAAATCAGTTGAATAAATTCTTTATGTTTGTATATTATAAAGATATTTTAGATTTTGTTTTTGTTCAGGCTTTCATATTTCACTAAAAGTTTACCCTTGAATATTTTCTGATCTGTGAGTGTGACTCAATCATCAATTGTTCCAAGTACAAATCTCTGTATTACCTTAACACCAAGATCCAGCCAATTTTGTGAATCGTGTTTTCTCATTCTAAAAGGAATGAGTATGGAAACTTTCAATTGTGTCCGCGAAAATGCAGAACATATTCAAATTCAAAAACGATTGATAACATTTAATATTATGATAATACTGAACATTTGATGTCATGCCCATCTAGACCATCACAGATGCAGAGAAAAACAGAAGCAGCGAGAAGGCTGTCTCGCGAAGAGACCGTTGCTTATGCCTATGCCTAGTAGTTTTAACTAAATGTGTATTCTTTCCTGCCACATCATCATATTAAAAAGCAGGCAAGAAGTTAGTTAAGAACAGTCGAAAAAAATCGTGAATCTTTTGGCCATGTACCGATCTTAAATCAGCCAAGTTTTTTTTCCAATATAAGTTGATAGATGTTCTTAACCGAAGTGAACTTTAATTACAATGGCATTTTCTGCTTTATAGTGGTATAGATATTTGCACATTGCAATTATAATGAGAACTAAGAACTTACTTCTACGGATTGTAGTAATATAAATTTCTAGGTAAATAATAATGACACATTAATATTTCATAGGTTCGACCGTGATTTTAACGACAATCGTCCAGGTTATAAGTAGTGCAAATGGTAAGTCATTCACGTCTTTCTGTGGGGGAAAAGATACGCTTCTATTATGGCAACCGTCACGTAATGGCTAGTTTAGGCAGCACATCTCCATAACTGCGCCAAAGAATATTAGCCAGGCAATCCAACAGACTGCGCACGTCTCAACTGGTCTCTGGCTAAACTTGGCCATGCGAAATGGTCATGGACGTAACCATGGACCAGAGTGACGACGGGTGAGGCTGAAGAGAAGAGGCGACGTTCATTGCGCGTGACAACATGATCGAGCGTGGTTGTCCTGGAAAACGCTTGACTAGATCGCTTGGACTCTGCCATTATCACATGTATATACAAATATTGATTTCGCTATGCTTATGATGCAGACTTCTATCTACTAGCGTTTCTCGCGTTTGAACAAAACTAGGATCTTCTAAAGCTACTTTGTTCAACATCTGGGTCAACTACAAAGGCTGTCATTCGTTCCCCCAAAAACTGGACACAAACAACTCGAATGAACAGCAGAAGTTTGTTAAGACGACATTCGATCACAAACAGGTTTTCATGCTAACAAAGGAAGTTTCTTCGGAAGTAAGTCTGTCAGATGCCGATATAGGAGCAAGATATTACTGTTAGTAGGATATTACTGTTCAAGAAGAAGGGCTTTTCTTATCTATTTAATCATTACTTTTGTGTGGACGTGCAAATGTAAAGACTGCTTAATACGAGATAGAAATAATAAAAAAAACGACATCGAATTCCATCAAGAATGGTAAGCAAAGGTGCTTATCAGCTTTTTGTGATTTCACAGGCTGCAGGTTACAGATTGGCGAACTAATGTAACAATAAGCGCGACAAATACCGTACATAAACGTTAAGGGTATCATAAGTGCAAGCGTACGTTTAATAGCAGCACTTTCAATGCTGGAATAACGTCTTCGCCAAGGGCCTGAGTCCTAACGTTAATTCGAAAAATGCGACCTTTTTTAGACTTGCTATATTCTGAAGCTCTGCCTCGAATTTTTAAATTTAAAGCTTAAGCCTAGCCTACTTTTCTACAAGGGAAGAGAAATGCTTTGCAGTTGTTGCAAGTTGTGTTGGACGATCCTCTAGGTGCGGGCCATGTGAGGATGGTTGCGGCTGGGAACAGTCTCGATTCGCCGCTAAACTCGCGGCTTTTGAAATAAACCTGTTAACTTACCTTTGGCAAAATGACTTGTACTTAAAACAATCTAAAATAATAGTCATCGTCTCCTTTAACTATCCGCGACATCTGATCATTTGTCATGTGAGTTACATTAAGTTACACGTAAACATCTTCAACGGCTCCTATCCGGTGAGATGTTTGATAGACGTCTATCGCAATACTTTTTCCGATTACCTAGAAGGTTTGTAACAGTTGTAACTTGAAAAGTAGGTATAAGCAAGCAACTTTTCTCCAAAACATAAACATCTACTAGGGTTTTCTATGAATCGAAGAGAGGACAAAAAATAGATAACGAATTTCGATATTTTTTGAGAAAGAAAATGAAGAGCCTTGTACACGAACAGCAATGGTAACGCAATATTTGTCAAACTTATTTACGTACAGTTCATTATAATTAAACGTTTCGATACTCACGCCACTTCATACAATTAAGTACCATAGAGCGCAATCAGGCAGCTTACTCGATAAGACTCGCATCTAAAAGAACGTTTACGTCAGATGTTCTACCACTGGACGCGATGCTGTTCCTTATACATCTGTTGAAGAGACTACAATTGTTATCATGTTGTGTTTTTCGCTTCCCTCTAAATCCACATATAGCTTATTCAAACAAATGCTTTTTTGAGTCGATCAATATACAGTATCATTACTATTTACCGTGTTTAGAGTGGCATGCGTTCGATCGATCTCCATCTATTTTTCTTCGAGATAGCCCCAGCCCCCGTGCAGATTTAGAATGGTCCGCTTTCTTCGAAGACACGAATAAGTATACGGTTTGTCGAACCGAGCTTATGCTGAGATGCGACATGGCTAAGCTCCCGTTGAAGCTCTTCGTTTATGAGCGTTTCTGTCACAGGGCGGAAAAGAATGCGAGCGATAAACTGCTAGCAGCAAGAACACCAGTTACATGAGTGGTCCTAATAATCCTAATACTATGGCTGCTCTGGGCTGTCCTGGTCGTCTCCTTCATTTGTCGTGTTCGATGCTGCTTTTCTATCAAAAGTAGAAATACGCAACTATTAAGCCTAGCTATGTGTGTTTGGTGCGCTGTTGCTAACTCTGATAGTGACGATGGCGGCAAGCTTTCCTAACGGGTTGAAAAACTTTCCAAAGCGTTTACACACCGCGCGCCGTTGTGTCAGCGGTTTATTCTGTCCGTCCGACTGGAGCCAAAGTGTACCGTCGTTTGGACGATGATGCTCAAACGAGGCCCCTCGAACCGCTCTCGAATGTACCGGTAGCGTTTTGGCTCCCCTGATTCGCTTTAAGATCGCTCTGCTACTGCTGCTGTCGCCGCCGCCGTCGCTGTCGCTGTTGCTGTAGCTGCACCTTATGCTTTCGCCTTTTTGTGAGAGCATGTTCTGCTTTGGCAAAATAAGGCAACAACCGAGTACTGCCTTGACAGCTCGCACCTGACGGCAAAGCAGTTGCAGCCATAGCAAAGACCGCAGAAACAACACCAACAGCGGCAGTCCCAACAGCGGCGGTAATAAAGCAGTGAGAAAGAAAAGCAGGTGACGACCATCGGTCCTCGACCCTGAGTGCCTCGTGTGCACTCATGTGATGTGCGCTACTTATTGTAAGTTGCTGCCCTTGTGTCTGCCTGTCTCCGTATGTATATGTGTGCGTGTGGTAGATAGCTTCCCGAATCTGACGACAACACATCTTTTATAAAACACGGCGAGAAGGGCTTAGGAAACGAACATTTTGCTTGGCCCACCTGAATCCTGTCCTGCGATCCAGCGTTTGTTAGATTCATCACAGAAAGCCACAAAAACACTAACAGTGAAGGAACAAGCTTTACCAAATGTAGACCAACGCAAGGTGACGATCCCAGTCCTGCGTGCTTCATGTTCTATATACATGTATATAGAACCACTCCTGATACTCGTCTCATGCTCACGCAGGAATGAAGTTAGGGAGTCAGATGATCTCTAAACTGAATAGGAACAAGGGAAAAACAGCGATACGAGCTAATATCTACAATTGTTGAATGGCCGCATATACTGGGCAACGCCGTTGTGAGGAACTGCACGGAAATTAGAGAATCTGAAAATACGAAATTTACTCACACGTCTAGTCTGAACCATTACGTAAATGGCTGAAGTCAAATAGGACGCAAGATTTGTACCATCATTTTGACAGTTAACAAGCCACACCCCTTGCCTTCGGAGATAGACACTGCGATGGAAATGGCTTATTTAGTAAATACTCGTAGTATATATAATACGTCAAAATATATGTATAGTTCAGTTATTCGATCTTTTGTCTTTCCTTTCTTTTCTGGTTTGGCTCGCTCTAATGTCCAGGTTTGTTTATAGCTGTCGATTCGCTAGTTAAATTCAAAGGGGGTCTATGATTTTTTTGTTGGTATTCAAAAACGATGTGCTAAATCATCCACGATGGACCATGGTGAGTCTGCATTGGCGTACAGAAAGTACCAGGAACAGTTATTTGGGAAAATAAAATTGTTAGAAGGGATGCAGTGAAACGATTCGCTAAAATGGTTTCAGCCGCTGTATTATTGGCTGATAAGCGCTTTTTACTTCAAATAGGATCCATGTATAGGATGCAAGAAGTAAGTTACATGGATAAATCAATTATGTTTATATTTCGTTAACCAACGCTGGACACGTACTTCACACGACATATCCTTTGCCGATACCTTAAACCACAGACTCTTAAGTTCGTTCTCTCCATGTAGCGTATGTATATAATCGGCAATTAATCACATATGTCGGTATTATGTAAGGGAGGGTGGAGATGAGTTATGAAGAGTATCTCTTGGCCAAGATTTATCGTGATTGGTGTAGGTATTGACGAAGCAAATGAGGCTACGAGGTAGCCACTGCCCCACAGACTTTCCCATTTAAAGACACTTTATTTTTTTAATTAGTAATTAAAGATACTGCACATTACAGCATAGATCGTAAGGCTATTGATTTTCCATTACCGCTAATAGATAAACGATTTTTCCGCAAGAACAGCAACAAGTTCTGCTCGACAGGGGAATGGCGCTTTTTCACAAAACCCGTGTTCGTAATGGCCGCGACACAGTTTTGCAAAGATATATTTTCCGTCACTACTTCGTAGCTTTTTTGAGCTGTCCGGTATCTGTCTAAAGAAAACTAACTAATTTAAATCAATAATTTCCGAACGCTAAATGTTTATTCGATTTTCCCCGCTCTCTAAACTGGGCTTGCACCAACCAGTCCACTTAGCCGGGATGATTTGTTTGCTCTTCGGGAAGAAATGGCTCTGCGTCGTCTCTAGGCGATTGATAGCGTAATTAATGTCAATGGCACGCCATTTGACCTGCTTTTAGCCCAAGTGCTTCCCGGTCGATCCGAAAGCAGATCTTATGATAATAGATCTTAGCGGTGATCACCTGACTCAACCAGCTGGCTCAGCTGGGAAAGAGAGTAATACTGGACGACGGTGGCGCTATATGAGGCAAACAATTTTTAGCCTTTTCTCACTGGAACTTCGAGGAGGGCAACAATATGAACAGCGACGCCATCAGCAACAGAAACAGTATCGACGTTCATGGCTATCAAAGTTTCGTTTATAAACGCTGTGCATTTTCGATGTATCCGTTGGCTAATATTAGATATCCTTTTCGTAGGACATATTCGATAAACATGAACTTTAATGGAAGATGACTAAACGCGGGATTATTTTTCTAATTTCTGTTCCATTGAGCAAGCGAACAAGCTGCTGTAGTCAACACTAGGCGGACTGAGGCTGGTAAATCGACTCACGGGTTATTCGACAGGCAGATACTATAGCATGACAAAATGCAGATAGTATTTGGGGCACCGATACTGATGCAAACCAAAGTTGATATACGAAACGATACCTATTATTAAACAGTAAGAATATTATTAGATGAATCTGTAAAACAGAATGCACCACACATTTTCCCCATAAGATTGGAGTAGATTATGTAGTTTGGAAGTTGGATTTTTTACGAAGAATTCTAACAACAATTACAAATGTTTTACGTTAAACTAAGCTGATTTAGTATCGAAATAAGTATCTCTTGCTCGTTTTGAACAATTCAGCGCTTTTGGTAATTATCAGAAACAGGCTGACTACCATCGAAAGCTCGTACATGCGGCAAAAAACTATGAGCGATTAGCTCTCATCGCAACCGGGAGTGATTCGTGACGATTTGGCTTCAGTCAAACTTTGCTGAATTGATCAAGTAAGTTTAACTTGAACAAAAATATACCGTATCACTCGTTTGGGTGTTGTTTGTTCAGTGTGGTTTTCAAGATGATCAAAGAACACTGTCAAAAGGAAGAGAACACTGGAAGGAGACTTTATGCTGTGGTATTACACCGTAACTTTAAACAAACTGAAAAATAGAAAATGCTGAGTAATAACATTGTATTCACATAGTGTTTTTCTCGTCTTTTACATTGTTGTTAGTGGCATAGGGAGTATTCGTGGCAAGAATCGTTAGTTAAGATATCACTTTTGAAACTTGCGTCTTTTACCTGTTTTTTCCGTCGATGAATAGAAAACGTGCAATTAGTTCTATTTGATGGATTATCAATTGTTGCTTCCAGCTTCGTGCATCACAAATACAGTGTATGTGCAAATACAGCTGGCCGAATAGTTACCGCTCTGATAAATACGATCGGCACTTCTGTGAGGGGTGGCGGATCAGGTGTGCCCATACATCCATATATTCAACACGTTTCGCTCGAATGATGTGCCTCTGTTGAAGCGTGTCCAGGATCCCGGCCTTGAATAGGCCAACAGCTACAACAGAAATTTACTGCGCCAAATCATTTTTGACCAACGCTTAATAATCGTTCCCCTCAAATGATACTTGTAGCGATAGGTTTCGTGCAACGTTTTGCTGAACGTGTAACAGACACAGTTATGTTCCGTGAACCAAATTTATCCACAGGCTGTTTGAAATTGTTGTTTAATAGAGTAGAGCCGTATTGCAAAGTTATCGCCTTTACCGTCGAGGTTACATCTTCACTTAAACCTTAGCTTAAGCAGAAGCGATCAGCGGCTACTTCTTTTTGCAAGCGGAACTTCTGTCATAGACAACTGCCTAGGGACACCGTTCTCTGCGCAAAAAAGATCGTTGCACACAGAAGTTATCCACTCACATCGCCTTTCAACACAATGCACCATCTTCATACGTTTATTCGACTGTTGTATATATTCAATGGAGTTCTTTTGCGACAATGTTCAAATAAAGGTACGCAGGCTCGTAGTCAATGTAGGTGAAACTCTGGTAAGAAAAATTTGATACGATAACACCGAAACCTCTAAGAGGTCACCTTTCGTTCTGGAACGCATCTTACAGTCCTATCCTGACCAATCTAGGAAGTTGGCCAGCAGATTGTTATCCTCCTTGCAGTAATGATATCCTAAAATTATTTCAACGAACTCTTTATATATATATATATTTTTTTTTCTTGTTTTAGTAGAGTAGATCACGTTCAAAACAATGTCGAAGAAAAGCGTCGAATGACTGTGTCAATATGAAAGAAAATGGGGTCCGAATAGAGTCGATCAAAGGTGATACGGCACAGCCACTTCTTCCACATCCTCCCACCATCACAAGAGAAGGGCGACTTTTTCAACTGAAGTGTTGCGTCAAGTCGTCTCACTTAACAGGCTTCCGGAGTGGGTTTTTTTATTTCGAAAAGAAGGAAACACTATACTTGCACGTATAATCCAGTTGTCAGACGTATGTTGACAAATAATCCAAAAGCTAAAATAAAGGCTTTATTTGTAGGATTCGTTCAATAGTAGTAAAGATCAGAGAGACCCCCCTTGTAGTGACGCCCTACCATAATGAAATGCACAACAGTGTAGGAAAACGAAAAAACAAAGACATACTAGTTATTGCGGCGGATATTTCTGCGGCGTATCTGATAGTGATGATAATGACTTTATCGTTATAGCGATGTAGGGCTGTTTTCTAAAATAAATTAATGAGTGATTATAAACTCAATGAACAAAGACTTATGGAGCCAATAAAGCCAATTTTATAGAGCGAGTATGTATATGTTAATCTCTAAAACTGCCACCACAAAACCGACACGTTAAGCCTATAGTCAACCGGCTCAATACGCATAGCTTCTGTAATACTCAGTATTCTCTTTGACCGGGAAAAAGTCTACCAGTGGAGTTAGTAGATCTATTCTATTTGAAATATGCCGCCATCAATCATTCACAATTTTTATATACATCGAGTGCATACGTCTCAGTAAGATCTTCTGTAAACGAATTTCAATTTGTCGAATAAACTAAAAGTCTTTGACCCTTCTTCGAATTGCGTTGAATTCTTTTTGCCTAGAGCGTACCTGAGATTACCCTGAGCGTACCCTGAGGGGCGCATTTGCTCATACGTTAACTGTATTTGCTCAGCTTGACGCTATTTTCAAGAGCACGGTTTCTCAGCAATGTATCGCAAATAAGACCAATTCGAAGTGGGGACGCCATCTCGTGTCGTCAAACGGTAGCACTCGAAGCTTAAGGCGAATGGGAACGCAGTCAGCACGAATTGTCTCTTTCATCCGTCCGTTCCGTTGAAACTAGCTGTTCTTTGTCTCAGCAGAGCGATAACGTTATACATGCAGCGCCACGTGACCAGCGATCATCAAACTTCAATGCGGCAAGCAACGACCAAGGCTTTCAATCGACTTTCTTATTAGCAGAGCAGGTCGGTCAGCGGCGAGGACGCTTGGCCAGTCTGCTGGACCTCTCCTCAAGGTGTTCACGACAGCAATCGTCGACCTGCCTTTGTACATCCGATTGATTGGGATTCCAAGCCGAAGTTAAACGTCACTAAAGCGACGATTCTTAATATCGCCCTTTGCCTGTTGCCTGATGTAATCACAATGGCCTAAACGTACGTCTCGGGAGCTATGAAACAAAATTGGCGAACTAGAACGGGATTACGTAGCCTGGACGGTTCAAGTTGCAGCTTGTCTAATAATTACTCTTAAAGTGCAATTGCATTAGAAATTGTTGTAGTTGACAATAGAGATAAGTGGAACAATGTGTTTCAAAAACATAGTATAGAACGAAAATTTATCTGGAAAGACTAAGAGCCAGCTCAGCAAACAATAAAACAGCTGGTCAAACCTTGCAGATTTATGCACGCTCATCGATTCTTGCAGTTAACGCGTTATCACTATTCTAGATATTTACATGTATATGTTTACTTCTTAATAACACCATCAGTAATTAAAGCCAAACTTCAATACTAGGCCACAGTTTCATGCAAAAAACAAGATGTAACAAATATATATTACAGAAAAACACCAAAATATTTTCTCTTGATGGGTGTACCGAATATAAGAGCTCCAGAAATAACCAATCTACGTTGTTTCATTCAGAAATGTCCCTTGATAGAGTGATATCATATATAATAGTCAATGAGGAAGTCTCTTTAAACTGCTCGATTTCTAGAATCGAACCCAAGGCTGAATAGGATATGGTACGTGAGTCGTCGAGTTTCACAGCCGGAAGACATACGTCATTCCATACCTTGTGGACTGAACTGCCTACTTGTTTGTAGTTTCTACCAGCTTAGATAACGGGTTGAATCCCCGGGGGATCTGCTGTTCCCCCATATTTTTGTCTCGAAAAAAAGAGGCAGACAGAGAGGGGGGAAGCAGGAACACCCACTCGTGAACAGGTGGCGTGACATGCTCTATTCTGAACGACTAATTGCAGCCAGTTGTACAGATACAACAATATATTATCATATATACACAGTCTCAAAGAGCACCGCGATAATTCTGTCATTTGTTTATAAATGTTTTGTAAATAGCTAGCTAGATCCGATTATAGAGAAACATGAAAAAAGCGGAAGCTTCGCAGATAAGCTGTTCTTTATCATATCTGAGTATACAGCAAACATTCAGAGGCATTTTGATCTCAAAAAGGCATAGAGTAAATTACATAAACGAAAAAACGTTAATATATGCGCCCAGTTAATCAATAAAGTGTCAAGAATTACTCATTGTAAAAACTTGAAACCGAACTTCATTTGTTTCAAATAACGAAAAGAAGCAACGAAAAGAAGTACGAAAAGAAGTATGACCTATGGTCATACTGGCACGGGTTTTTATGCTCGTTATATATATATTCATGTTAAAGCAATCACAGTCGAAGCACGCTTACAACGTGCATATCGAACCATTTGGTTCTACTATTGTATATTGACCGTGGTACGAACCTGCGCTCGAAATACGATATTGGAGGCTGGCATGAGGTAGAACCAGACGAGTCAATATGAAGTCAAACCAATGTATTGCCTATTGTGCTTTCTATAGGACCACTGACGTTTGTCCTAAACCACCCGCAGATCTCGCTTGACTAAGGTCATTTCACCTTCAGTAAGTAAGTAAACATGCGGCACAGAATTTGAAAGGTAACAGACACTTTATGTGATAGGTTTCGTTACATACAGGGCAATGCCCCACTTAACACGTCCTATCTACTTTATGATAGCGCAAAAGTTTAACCGTGTCTTACCCCTCCTGTTTCCAGTGCTTTCATTGAATTTTTCAAGCAAAAAAAATAATAAGCGAATCAATTAGGAGATTTCATAGCTCAGAAAAAAACGATATTTTACCGCTCTGAGACACCGGTGTCCCTGACAATTGCCTATAGCATTGTTTATACATACAGTTCGTGGCGAAATTTACGCACGAACTTTTGTGCCCTATAAATGTCAATTCTCGTATTCTAAATTGCTGCAGAAGTTTTCGCGTCTGCCTCACTCCAAACATAGATAAGATGGGCTGTTCGTGGTCTAAGTAATTGGATTGGCCTAAAGATGCCTGAGGAAGATTTCTCATTTAATTTAATTTAACTTAATTTCGCCACAGAAATTTAGCATGCGCAAATAAAGTTTTTAGATTTTTCAGATTTCAACTTACGCTTATCACCGCCCCGTGCGGTCTCACATAGCCCGTATGTACGGTGTTAGGTTCCCTAGTGGAAACATAATATATTCTATTAATCTAAATGTTCTCCGTCCGCGTCACACCCGATCAAAGGCATTTTGGCAGTGCGATGCTTCAGCTCTGCGGAAGAAATATTAAATAATCGTCATACGTTTTGGGTTCACATAGTATCTCTTATTTCTTAGAAACATATCCGCCGTTACTTTATGGCAAGAGATACGTTTTCAGGTTATTAACAGGAAAACGACCCTTAATCATTTTAAAATTGTTTCATTTAGATATTCGTAGCACCCCATCTTTGAATAAGGTATACTGTGATCCACCAAGTAGGTTTTGTTCGCCTACTCTTTTTAGCTAGTCGCTGACGTGACGCCGTCTTACCTAAACCTATGTATATCATCTGCATGTTATGTTCCTCTAAAGGAGCCTCTCCAGCTACTCCGTTTCAAAACTACTGCCTGCGTCTCCTCTTATGCTGCCTACACACTAAGAGATACCGTTAAGCGAGACGGTTAACCCGCCTTGCCGATGTCGAGTTGCTGCGTGCCGCACGGCAGGCAGCACAAGGCGTTCTCGATCGCCAACAAAAAAGCGGCTCTGTAGCTTTATGTCTGCCCAGGCGTTTACTCTCGAAGTTGGCGGTAAGTGCACGTCGAAGAGCCCTCTCGTGCGACCCAATAATCCATGAAGATTTACTACCTTTTACTACAAACAGTACTGGTGCCAGCCACCAGCAGTCAAGCAGAATCCGATCTCGTTCATTTTCATCATCCGCATCCACAGCGTCCCAGCGTTCGAGGTTGGCTAGCGGCTAAAAGGCCGCCAGCGGAAAACGCTAAGAAGGAAGGGAAGAATTAGACAGCAGCAGCAGCAGCAGCAGCAGCGTCGCATCCACAACGAAAGGGCGCCAAAGAAAGCAACTAACGACAATGCTACAAATCCACAAGCGACCACAGAAATCCACCAGCGCGAGATAGACGAACCGGTGTTGCCAGCGGTAGATGGACGCCATTGCTTTTTTGCGCAATCAACACTCGAACAGTCCATAGATACCAAGGTATAAGTTGACACATCAAAGATGGCCCGAGATGCCATACAAGTGTCACTTTTTTTTTGCTCCGAACTGACGCAGAACCCTCCACTAGCCCTGGAACATGGGCAGATTTACAGCGCTCAGAGGAAAGTAATAGGATAGGATCGATGGAGAGAGTTGACGTCCTCACGTCAATATTATGCCGTATATAGAAGGTCCTTATTATTGCTGCTGCTGCTGCTGCTGCTGTTGTTGTTGTTGTTGTTGTTAGATATTCGATAGAAGTATAGATATAACTGATCTTCTCGTTGTAGCTTAAGCTTGGAGTGGATCCGGTAAAACAGTGCGGTAGTTGAAGCTTTCTATCCGGGCGATAGTCCCAAGGGCGGGCGGGGAGTAAGTGGATTTGTTTGTGGGTGTCAATGCCTGAACTTTGCTCTGCGATCGGAATACGGATATTGCTGTAAGATGCGATACACAGTCGTGCGTGACGAAAAAGGAGCACTAGGCGAACTAAGATTGCCGTCGAAGTTAATGTAGCCACAGTATAAAAGACGCGTCATTTTGGTAGCATGTTGAAACCGAACTGCGCGCACTGAGTGTAAAAGAACACGATGAAAAAAAAACATGTGAGCACTGTTCAAGAGCACCAAATGTATGAATATTGAATACAGCGAAAACACGATTGTGACAAGTTTGTTTTTCTCATTGAGAAAGCACAGGCTTCGCGCTTCTAAAATGGTGTTGTTTTCCCATTACTGCTATATGTTTGACTATCACGAGCTAGCAGTTTGTACATGATATATCTACAGAAGAAAAGAGTTCGTGATTTTCGATATGTTACATAGTATCTTGTCTCTACCTTTACCTGGCAAGCCATCGGCATGAAGTAGAGAATGCGGTTTCATGGACATCAAATGAAATTCCAAAGGAAAAATCTAAGATCCAGCCCTGAATTTGATAGTTACCTCATAATTACTAACTGGCCTCGATCTAAAAAATGGTAAAGAATGCTCTGTCAGCTAATCCAGTCATTTTATAGTAATATGTAACACGAAAGGCCAAACCTTTGCTGAAACGTGCGGAACGTCTTGACGCTTCAGGTCCCGTCAATGGCATATACATACTGCGCAGTTGGTAAAAATGAAGTTGCTTTATTTTCATGTTTAGCTCAACAATTGACGCGAGGAAGCAATTGTTTAAATAACAAGGTTTAAATGTGGGTCGTTTGTAAAATAAACTCGACAAGGGAAGACCGCAAATAACATTTTCTGTTAAATAGCCTTAAAAGATCTGTCGTGATAATAGTTTGTAACAGAACGACATCTGCATTACAAAAAGTGTTGACTGAAATGCAAGTCCGTTTGTAAAGTTCTACACGGACCGTGCAAACAGGAAGCGTCATGTATTTGTGGTGCTCTTAACGCCAAGATTAGCTCTTATCCTAGATTGTCTGAATCGATGAAATCGACCAAAAGGGGCTGCAACGATGAAGGCCAATAGTGTTTGGTGCTCGACAAGCGATCGATAATCCTTTGAGGCCGAGTAATACTTGTCTTTAGATACGAATCTTCTACGTCGTTTAGGCTGGCAAGTTCAATAAGAAGCAAACGATTCGACTCACAACATCAGATTGAGATGGCTGACGGATCTCTGCAAGAAAAGCTCACTGTCGCCGAAGGTCAGGTCGTGTTTCTCGAGCCACACCATTTCCGGACGTTTGGCTCGGGCGAGTACAGGCAGGCCTGAACGTGTTTGTGTGGTTTATATCTAAACGCTGCGTGTTTTAGCGGTACACAATTCATTCATGTATGGTCGAAGTTACCATTGTTCACTAATAGAATATGGTGCAGAAGCGTATGTGATAAAATAGATTGAATGAAAAGGTTTAGCCGTTAGTGCCGAACCGAACGATAAGCTATAGAAACAAATATGAACGACTACATATTTAGATGAATATATTTGTCCATGACACCCCCAAGCCGAGGGGAAACAATCTTTTTGGTCTGTTAGCCTTTAGACGAAAGCTGAGTCCGGTCCGATTTCAAAGATGTGTCAATCTTATTTATTTTAGTTATTCAAACATCAGACTGCTGTTGTGCTCACTTGCACACGTAACAGTGGAAAAAAACACAAAGTGTCGTGAGGTAAATACTTAAATATATTGTATAACATCGTATTTGCCCCCGCACTAATTGAATGCGACTAGCGGTGTCGAAGAGAGAAAAGTGTCCGAACTTGCTGATACAGGTATCTCTGCGTGGATGTACCAATGAAGCAATGCTACTTTCAGGTGTGGTCTTCTTACTGGGGGCCTGCTGGGAGATGAGGAGAAGCTAAGGGCTTTCAAGCGATACAAGACTGATTCAAGCACAGAGTGAAGATTTATTGGCATGTAAGTATATCGCACCCATAAAGCTGATTCTTGGTTTTTAATGTAGATTTTCTATATATAAATCTTTAATGAAAAAAGAAAGGAATACCTTGAACTGTGTATTCAGAGTATCATAACCGGCAAAGTTTTTGAGTCTCGATGTAGAAACTTTGAAAATGGTTTTGTGATGAAGTCCCTAAAAGTTACGCAGGCCAAGTGTGTAAATCAGTCCTTGTATAATGCACCATAAAAAATAAAGATGAATTAGAACAGTTTCTCGGGCTCTTTTTAATCATGAAGGAATCCACCACATTTTCAAAATTAAATTCAATATTTTTTGTACCAGTTGACTGCTCCGATAGTACCTTTTCCACGGCTGCTCTTCATCCATAGTTCATACATAACGTCGCTAAAGAAATGAACCACTGTACTATATAAAAGGTAAAGTTGGAATAATATTTAAAACATAAGCAAGCGGTCCTTTTAGGTCACTATAGATAATCCTTATTTTTATCATTTGAGAAGAAATAAAAATTCTCCTGTGCCAGCAAAACTTCGACGTTTTATGACTATGAAGCTATTTTGCTTTAATTTTTTATCAGGACATGCTTATATATATATATATATATATATATATATATATGGAAAAACTAAACAGCTTCCTAAAAATCGATGAAGTCGTTCTACTTGGCAGAATAAATTTTTTTTTAGCCAAAATTGTACAAACATATTGTTTTTATCAAAGCTGTCTTAATGATCACGACGTCCGGTAGACCCTGGCTGTCGTTCACAGCTTCAATAGAGGTTTCTTATCTATTTTTTCGTCACTGCAAACCATAACATTTGCGTTAATATCCGTGATAGTTACATCAATTGTAGTTATAGGTAATTGTTCAGTTCAGCCCATAAGGCCAGCTTCTGCATATTTTGAGTATATTTCGAGGTAATAATTATCAAAAACACCTCATTTTGGTATCATTCGGTGTTTTTTTTAAAACGCAACAAACACTTTCGTCGGAAAAATATCGCGTATCGCAAATGTACTGCATGAACGAAGAGAACTTTGAGACAGATTATGTCGCGAGATTGATGGCGGGTGCCACTAACATTGACGCGACCTCTGCCGCAAGCACTCCAATCAAAGAAGTTAAGGATACTTGAAAGTTATCACTCGGCTCATCGCTCTACGCAGTCCAATTTTGCCGTAATTAGAAAAGTTGCAGCGATAGGTAATAGCGATTAAGTCACTCAGAGAGAATATCGTATTTGTACTATAGATGTTTATCAAAAAACGTCATTACTGTATGGACAGTTCTCAGCTAACGGTGACTATTCAACAAATCAGAATAGGTACGATATTATTACTGTTGACTGAAGCTCATATGTGAACGCAAATAAACAGGTCCGGTATGGATAAAATGGCCAGCCCATCAGGCCAAAATACCGAATTGTTTACTCATCCACTCTGTGAAAAGCAAGACTTCGCGATACTTTTGGTAGATCACCCGAATCATAATGGTACGAAAAGCCGCTAATCAACCCATACATTTTCAGTGCTGCACAATACGTTCTGCAGCATATTTTTTTATTCAACGAGAAAGCCCTTATAAAATGCAGTATAATTGCCAATTTTTAAATTCGGCTAAACTGTTAGTAGCTGGTGTTTTTCAGACAAGTCACCGTGTCTAATTGTGCTCCGTAGATCACTGATCAATAAAGCTAGTCAGATGAGAGTTAATTAAGCTATCTTTCTCAAATAATTAAGACCTTCGGAATGGAAACGTCGCATTTATCACGAAAAAAAAAAACGCTTATGTATAGATGTATAGATGCTTAAATAATTTCCCCGGGTCAGTGAATTGGCTGAATAAATCGATGTGAGAGCTTTCGTTTCCAGCTTTCAAGGTGCGTCTCTAGCTATTTAAACACATCCTAGTAGGGGCTGCAAATGTACGTGTGGGCATTTTTTTAGCTATGAGCTTGGTGTCCGGGAAAACGAAGGACTGATGTGATTTATCTCTAGATAAATGGAAACATATTGCTAATGTTTTAATTTCTCACGATGAACTTCTACAGATATTAGCCACAGACAAACAACGGCAGTAACTGTGGCAAAGCTGGTTTCAACATGAACGATGGTAGGTCTGTGCGTTATGCCGCTTGATAATACACCAAAAGGGCGCCATTCTGCTAGTTCTTAGCTTACCTGAGTTTTTTTTAGGAAAAAAATTGGCCTCGTGATTTGTTTTAATGTTTCACCAAAAAGAACAGCAAACATGCGGAAGTTGCATTTTCTAGAAGTGTTAAGCAATCCTTCGACACTGTAAATTTCCTATTGGATTCTTCTTGAGGACAAATTGTATTTTGGTTGTATATTGAAGAAATTCTACATTTTAAGGCAAGTCACCTAGAAAATAATTTCTTTTGTCAGCTTTTATTGGGAAACTATTCCTATTACTACTGTTAGTATTCCTATTAAAAGGGTTCCTGTTGCGTGGACTGCGTAGATTTATAAAGGCTACGTTCCACAAAGGTGATCAACCCTCTTCTTTACATTACCTCGAACCTTAATACCTGAGGTGTATATAAATGCAAACATTGTAGGGTTAGATTTTGTTTGGTCAACAATAAAATATACCAGCTACAATGTATACACGAACACGAACAAGCTATATGTCAATTAGATAATTTTTGTATATTTTTAAACCCGTTTTATTGCGCCGTCCAACAAATAAGATTACGGGGCGATAAATGCGACTACGATTGAACACAATGTGGCCGCCTCCTCGCATCTTACGCATGCGCTGTTCAAATGAGCGGAGCGGGACCGGATACGCTATTAATTTTTCAGTTATGTTAGCCGTTGAGGTTACTCACGGCTTTGGTCTATCGACTGGTGCCTTCTTTATATTTTTGTGATCAACTTATAGTCAATCTTATCCGACGTGCGTTGTTAATATGATGCCATTGTCCTCTAAGCGCGACGATTGGCGTACAATCTCAAGTGCGACTATGCACTGTCTGATTCTTTCGTTAGATCAGGAGTAAGGTCGCTGTTCCGCAACATTCTGAGCTAAAAAGAAAAGGACAAAGCCGACGTGGCTTCTTATCAGTGTATCTCTGTATGCATGTACGTTCAACAAGTCGACGAAACCGGAAGAAACTCCTAAAAAGTCTACGTAAGATAATAATGAGATCGGCATTCATAGGTTAAAAATAATATCTAGAGCAAGATCCAAGCTAAAAACCGCTAAGGTCGTCTGTAATCGGCAACTTCGACACCAGCGTAAATTCCCTAATGTATTTCTTTTCCTACCAACAGCAACTTCCTGTTCCGTACAACAGCTGATTGCATGGCTGCGTAGTATCAAAACAGTAGCTCATAATAGTGCAGATACGTTACTGATTAAATACGTAATGTTCTTGGGTAAAATTACAGATTGCCGGCCATAATAAGTCAGCATGATGATCTTCCCACCGGTGTCAACATCTTTAGGTAACTATTTGATAAGATGATATACGCGATGCAGTTATTATTGGATTCAAAAGCGTATCTCGTTGCGCTCCTACGTCTCGTTGCGAAATCTTTATTTGCGCATTTTTTTTTCAGGTCTGACTATATAATATCCCTAAGATTTGTTATGTGCCCTACTCAACAGTCCACGGTAGCCTTATGCACTTTAGATTCTAATAGGAACAGATAAAGAACGTTCAGTCTGCAGCTATCCTGTCGGTCTCTTATAGAAAAAATACTTAGATCTGTATTTCTTTGCTTTACTACCCGTTAACCTTACTGTCCAGCTCTTCATCATTAGTTTCTGATTCTTGGAACGAATTGACAGCTGTCCACGTATCAAGCACTCCGTTAGATCAATACAGCTCCTTTAAATGTCGTTGACATCTGTAAGCAAGCGTTTCTGTTATGACCGTGGTTGTGGGCTAAAGACATTTTACGACCTCACAATAAAAGCATGCGATACACTTTAAGTAGCCTAGAACACAGATTTATTTCTGTAGGTAGTGACCGGAGCAGACAAAAGCTCCTGCGGGAAATGGTTCAGCTAAACAAATGCTCTTCCCAGGCACGAACCTCGAGAGGTAAGAAGACCCCTACATAGGGTTTCCTACTCAACGGAGCTAGTTACACTGCGAACATCACTCAGCGAGTGTTGTGCGAAATCTCGAGTCGATTGTCTGTTTGATTTGTGGATTCTTCTCCGACCCTTTTTCTAGCTGGCGACGATACCACCTCACCGCCAAGCGACGACGACAGCGCCCAGATTAACAAATCGATCAACTGAAACAGTCTTGTCTTCCTTCGTTTCATATAATCGAGGGCATAACGGCACCATTATCATCATCGTTCAACGACAGGCCTGCTCGACACCAGCAGTAGGCGCCAGATCTTCCAGACGGCGTATCCAACCCATCTATGGCCTAGAAGCCGCTTGCTCCCTCAGAGTCCTTGACACGAAATCGCCAAATGCCCAGCCATTGACCGATTGTTAGGGTCGTGCCTCAGCCCCTGCGGACCAGGCGACACAACGCACCGGCGCTGTTCACGTAGTCATAATGCAATGCCATCACGTTCATCTTAATGGTTCACAGTAAAAACAGATCAAGGACAACAGGAGAATTAATTCACACACGAACACATACAAATGCACAGAGTGAGTTACGTCGTGGGAAAATCACGCGTGAAACCACAGCTTTGATGAGTCGATAATGGCAGTGTGAACTGGTGTCTACAGACGCTTCAATGAGCACCTCGATTGGTATCGTAGTTCCACCCTCTGACAGAGTAGCAGGCATACGTACTTCGCTCGAACTAGAGATCAAGTAACTTTCATGGTCCGTCAGCTGTACAGACAATCACTGTGATCACTCAGGTCATCTACTATCCGTTCGCTAATTTAGGCGGCAAAGCGTCACATTTGAATCTAGCTAGTCAATAGCGAAGACTGTGGATGCAAAATCTCTGCCATTTACAACGGCAATATTAGTCCTATGATCTAAAAGAGCTCTTCTGGCCGCTATTGGACGTGTTTATTTTGTTTTACGCTATAAAACACGATGAAATTCTAGGTTTTGAGCACGCATTAACGACAACCGTCGTTCTACTTTGGTGCTTGGTATGGATATCCACAATTAGTAGTGCAGTTAAAACATTTAGTTAGATTGACTGCTTCACTGAAATAGAACCACTTGCGACACACAACAGTATCGATATGCTACATCATTACATATGTTTCTTTAGAAAAATGGGCATAATTGCGAAATATCATATACTATGTCATATTTCAATGAAATTCGTCTATATAGATTCAAACGTAGCCATGTTTAGTCGTCACTGGTCACTTACAGAGAGCAATATAATTAGAAAGTTTAACAATATCGTCGAATAAGGTCAACGAATCAGCATTTTCCCAGACACAAACCCAACTAACTTCAGGCTATCACCAGATGTAGCTGCCATCCTGCTTTCAAGACTACATTACGACAAGTTATTTATGCTTACATGATGTTTTAACTTGTTCTGTTCGAGTACTAAGCCTCGTTGAAATCGGTCTAGAAAAACTGGATTTCTATTTGCTTCGAATGCTTTCACCTGTCTTCATCAAATAAAAATCTTCGAACTGCCGCGCATAGCGTATGTTTAGCGTTGGAAGATTTTTATTTTACCGTATTTTCACATTTTTTACACACGGCATTTTCACAAGAATAATATCTCAAAATTGTGTCCGTGAGTCACTCTTATATGATTAGACAATGTCGAATCTTGATCAGCAGTGCTATAGGTAGCAAACTGTTCGAAGTATTCAAGACACAATATCTTTTTAATAACTTTAGCATATCTTCAAAAAAGGTACGGAGCACATTTTCGAAACGGAAGCTGAATGAGTATGCAGGACGCCTTACGGACAATAATCTGTTGAATTTAACCTACCGTTTGATCTCACTTTGAATGATTTGCTAGCCTATTCAGCCAAGCAATGATTCAATTAGTGTCAATTGCAAAGTCGTTCTATCGCAATAACGACAGCGGCGGGTGAGAAACTTCGTCACGCGGCTTTGGGGGTTTGTCGCCCAATCCTAGGCTATATTCAGCTGCTTGCTCATCATCTCCAGCGGTCCCTTCAATGGAAACAGCTAAGGATGTGATGGACCGCAAGCTTTTCAAACTAGCGTCACCCTATCGTCAAAATGACGCTTTGTCCACTTCTTCGTGTGTAGAAGCGTGATTAGTAGAACGCGAAAGGAACAGGGCGCGACACCTTCTTGATAACTAAGATAATTCGGAGGAACGCAACCAGGATGTAGACCAACCTTCTATTATCAAAAATAGACGAATATTATCAAACAAAAAGTGACAACACTTAAGCGTCAACTCGATTTTATTATAAATAGACTCAACAGTTCTGCTGATCAATGGACAATCAGATACGACTATATGATCCGTCAGAGTTGGTATAAACAGAAATAAAGACTGGTGCAAAAAATCTTTGAAGGCCTCAACTTTTTCGATCCCGTTAGAGACCCGAAGGGTACCAATATCTTCGATACCACGAACGCTTATTGTTAGCATGCCTAAATAACTCGGTTGGGTATTGTTAATAGGAGAGAAAATTTTCTTCGGAATTCCGAATTCTGTTGAAGCTTCTTTCTGGCTGATCGGAAGAAGGATAGATGCCCATCAATTGACTTAATTTAACAATACAATATTCGGCATTTTGATGCTTAAGGTTGTCCTGCTGCATAAGTATCGCGACGAAAAAAATGAAACGCAAACGTACACCGCGACAAGAACTAAAACGTACAGAAATTATGGCTTTATATTTTATGGTCAACGCGATCCAAACTTGCCAGTACATTAAATTTTGTTCTTGTGAGATGAAAGGCTGATGAGGCGTCTTTCGAAAGCAGATAGAACAAGATCTATTTGTAAACATAGTCATTCTAGTAAGGCCTTCAATCGTCTGTGTCAGAAAGATCCAGCTGCATGGCCATTACAGCGTTGTCTCGATTTAAGCCAAGCAAGTCAAAGTTTTCTGCTATAACTCTAGGTATCATCGCAAACATGAAAACATTGGATTGACACCGCCTCCGGAGGTAACCTAACCTAACCTAACCCGACCCCCCCCCCCCCCTGCTCCCGCCAGCAGAAACATCAGTAGCAACAGTATGGGATATTAGAAAATCGACAAGACAACATCAAAGGTACTTGTCTGCAAAAATCAGAGCGCCTGCAGTGATGCTACAGTAGTTAAATGTATTTCGAGGGCGCTTAGGAAGCACAGGATTCACACATAGAAAGAACAGGATCGGTTTGGATGTCGCCTATTTCGCAGAATTACACAAATCGTATAACAGCCTATTTTTGTTG
The DNA here is from genome assembly GCF_002532875.2 of Varroa jacobsoni. Lineage (NCBI taxonomy): Eukaryota > Metazoa > Arthropoda > Arachnida > Mesostigmata > Varroidae > Varroa > Varroa jacobsoni. Next base: position 83,033 of record NW_019214027.1, read on the forward strand.
ACGTTAGTTGATAGCCTACAAAGTCCAGCAAAGATTTTTTCCTGCTATTAATGTTACTTCAGCGCGCTGCATTCTGTAGTAGGACAAACGCAGGTTTGGTCTGGTAAGGAAAAGGTCATATGGTTACCAGGACATTATTCTGCATTCAGTTGTTTAAAGTAAACAAGATGCGTCCTTAGCTTTGATTATCTACAATAGATTTACCACGTTTGTTCTCTACGCAGCTAGTAACCATCTTGACAATTTGGATATCTATATCGAGTCAAAACGTGCGCTTAGTGAAAAGCGATGATCGATTCTAACGAAGTAAGATAAAAAAAAAAAAAAAAAAAAAAGTCCCTGACTCGAAGTATACACAGTGGGCAGGCATTGTTCACTTACAGACCCGACCCAATCTTGTATGTTTTCTACTAATTGCTTCCTCTTAGGCGCTTCATTTTGAAACTATATCCATGCTATTCTAGAACTTTTCTTACGGATAAAATGTAAATATACTAGTTAGTGACAGCTTTTCAAATAGTGTAACCTTGATTTTGCTCCTTCAGTATGTGCGAAGGGCTGTAGCCAAGTAACACTTCCGTTAAGCTTGCAAAGCACCGCCATTATAAGGCCCACAAATGCGAACAGATATGCCTTCTAGATATGTCTTCCACATCTACCATGCGCTTCCTATATTACCCCATAAGGCACCTTAAGATGCATGCCTCTAATTATTCTTCATGCATTTAGATTGAGCTGCCAAATCGGGTTCAGATTAACAAGTATACAAATTGTCGTACATATACGAAGTAGTAGAAACTTCGTTACATATTATTAAGTAGAAAATGGACTCGTCTATCCTACTTGGAAGATCTTATCTTCCATTCAGAACCTTCTATCTGATTTGGAAGGCTCTGTTACGGATAAAGTGCGCCAAATATAAAAAAAAATTGCGAGAATTCTCAACAAAAACAGGACTTCGCGTGTAGTGGTTACCTTTACTTATTTATTATTAGGTCACGTCATGAATATATTACTGATAACAAATTGGCATGGGCCACAATCTCGCGTCTCTGATTTACGGTGCTGCTTAAGTAGATGTAGACGTTATAGATCTGGTGACTTGTGCTGGTCGTGGTCAGCCCCGCAGGAAGTACTTTGCTGAAGATCAGATTTCGCCAAGTTAAATATGAACTTAAACGTAAAGTTTTAAAGCTGCTTCTGCTATCTTAAGCTGTTAAGATATAATGAATGCAGCATAATTTCTTTAGTGCAATGAAAGCCAATTAACTTTCATAAGACCGAACGAGAGTCTGAGTCTGCACTCAGCTCTTCTTCGGAGCCATACACCGATAAAACGATCGTCATTCTATGCACAGCCCGAGTGGCGTACCAATAAGACAGACCTAGTTATTTTGCAATACTGAAGGAAATAATCACCGTTATTGGATAGTTAAAGTTGATAAAAGTGTACGTACCTATTGACTCTCATTTGTCTTATCTACCAAGTGGCCCGACTCAAATACGTTGTCGGTACCCAAAAAGCGATGGCCTAATTTCAACCAATATTTACATATCAGTTGTGGAGAGCCAAGAGCTTCTAGTGGAAAGAAAAAGAGCTTCTAGTAGTCTAGTGAAATTGATCAGAATTCTGCTAGACTCATTATAAATGCCAGGAAGGTTAGTAAATTTCTCTAAACTTCTTATAATAACTATCAAGGTTTTACTACACACTTTTACCAGCAAAGTCTGAGTCATAAACATATTTAGATTAACTAACATCTTGTCGAAGTAGCAGAACGACCCATTTGCTGGAACGCCAAGACCCTTCGTTAGCATATTAATAAGGTAGCAACAGCAGCCAAAGGCGTTCGAAAACTTTTACAGTATAGAAAGTAATATAGACTACTTCCCAATGGCAATTTGTGCTGTGTTGCTATTATATAGTATTCTCAATTCGTTTTGTCATCTGTTTCATAATCTTCGTGTGTGCTTCCACTTGAGACCAGACCATCGCTTAAATAGCACCGTTGTTTTCGCCGTCTCCGTCGACCGCACATAACATAATGTGTAAAAATTATCAATGTTCATTAGTCCTTCGTTCGCTTTACCCTTTTTCTTGAAAATCAAACTAATCATCAATATTTTAGGTCCGTCACTGCGGCCTACTGGCCTTCTCAGTTTTCGTCTTTTTGCCTTGTCCAACATTATCGTCATTTGTCGTAAAAAGGCCGGATTGTCTTTATGGACGTATCTGCGATCACTTACAAACAACTATGCCAACTGAACATGCTAAGATAGGCCGATATGACCCTAATTATACCGCAATGTTTTTTTATACTTTTTGCTAAAATTACTGTGTGACCAACGTTAAAATTCGAGCTACCAGCAATGGTGACGCTGCTCAGCCTATAGTATTGAAGATGATAGTAAGGCCCAGTTGCACAAGTGCAAAATAGCTTTTTTCCCGCTACCCTCCCCTGTATCTAGTGAAATTACTGTCATATTTAAATGCACCATAATCGAGCCTGTCGAGCGACCATAAGATAGAAATGACATTTTGTCCTGAATCTCTTCGCGAATGGAGATAACATCGCGTCATTCTTTTTTTGTCATTTGAATTTACCGCCTCCACATTCGGGGCCACTTCCCTTTCTGTGCGTCTTTCAGCCCATTTGGGCAAACGGCCAGTCGAGAGCGCGTCAAGCGACCAGCCTCCTTCAATTCAGCGCCAACGACTTGGCACAAATCTTCTCAATGTTTTCGTTCTTGACCAAAGAGATGGAGTAATAATGAATATATACTAACGTAGCAGACTTCGACAAAGGTTGGTGAAGTCAGCGCAACCCAAAATGCCCCCATATGATAAAAGAGTTGCGAAGAGGGTGATGACTGAAGACTGATCTGTTGAGTGAAAGAAATTGAAAAGACAGACAGACAGACAGAACTGCGGTAACAACACCAGCTGCAGGGACAGCGAAAACATCAGTTAAAAGAGAAACCAAAGTTAACTTCAATGTTTGCTTGTTCATGAGGTAGAGTGTTGTTATGCTGGTTTTTTGTCTTGGGTTACTGTAAAAACTTGTGACGAAAATCGTTTACGAACGATATGAAAAGAAGGGTGATGCATAGTAGCTTCAAAATATCTCGTATCTGTCCAGCACAGTGGTTAGGTGTGCCGAATTGGCTTAACCCAGATCTTTCCGTCGCAACTGTGGATCCTCAAAGACTCTACAGTTCGAGAACTTCAAGGGCTTTTCCTGGCTGCACGCTATGGAAGGTACTGTTCATTTCACCAAAACCTGTCTGATTGATATCGCTTCTACTGGCTTCTAAGCTGCCTGCTCACACGGGTGTCTTAACACGAAGGCGTCTAGCCGATCTGATACCTCTGGTAGAGATCGTATCATTACACATTAGGTAGTCAGTAAACTTAGAATGTTCAAAACATCTGTGCTTTTGTATAATTCCGCATACTTATACCTTCAAGTTTACTTAAGGATAGGCCTGCGGGTAATATGAACTACCTACAACCTTTCTGTACTGATGATTATCCGTTGATTAATATTAAGTATTGTCCAATTCCTGCATGATGCTCCACATAGGCCATGCTTCGAATGTAATCAACGTAGAAGGACGAAAATTTACATGTTAGTACTCAGAGATATATATATACTTTATGATATCCCTATATTGACAAACAAAAAGTAGGCCATACTACAGTAAACTAATATACGCGGATGCCATATGCAGTAAATCTAGAGAAACATCTTATATTTGTTTTATCTTAAATTTTTTTTGTCTTATCTAAAATAAGAAACACTGCTCGTAAATAATTGCCAAAGATGAACCCTTTGTTTAGTAATCCTTTCAGGGATTATAGGTGAACTGTCAGCAGGCTTTGGAAAGGCAGACAAATAACGAACTGCCTATGCCTGCGTGACAACAGACAGTAGTGTTTCTTTATTGTCTACCGTCTCTGTTATTTCCGTTGGGCGTCGTATGTACTTCTTTAGCGGCGCGCATAACGCCTGCCAGTTTCCCAAAGTTTTACCTAAAGTCTGGACAACAAACCACCATTCGAATTAAACGCCTTGGCAACCTGGACGGTGTCATGATCTTAATTGACCCCGTTCTTCGTGTCTCTCTGACCTGCAGCTACATATTTAAGGCGACAAGTTACTCAATCAACGTCACGAACAAGACGTTATCAAATGATTCTTGCGCTGACTCAATTTTGTTAGATTCCATCAGAAACAATTTACAGTTCGGGCAAGTTACTTTGCCTACTATTCTTGCTGTGGTCGGATTGAACGGGGCTGAAAGCAACTGCAAATAACACACAAATAGGAACATATACCAACCTAACGTAAATTCAATTATCGTTCGACATAATTCGTGTCGTGTAAGGTATCCATCAAACGTCATCTCTAGCGTTATAGTTGGACGGCCCGTGTCAAGCGGCCGAAAGCTGCGTGTGCGTTCTTAGCGGATGTTCGAATTCGCTTTTTCTCTCGTTCTGTCTGTGAGTCAGCGACAATGAGACAGGTGGCGCGTACAACACGCTTTTGACGCAATAGCGTAGAGTAAGCGGTTCACGTACAGCTGGTAGCAAACAACGACCAGTCATCTATAGCTGATACACACTTTGTCGTAACGTGGGATTTTATTTGAGCAAAAAATAGACTGCCCCACATCGAATGTCGTTGCGCCGCTGTACGAACATCCAGCCAAATACTCAAAGGCTAGAAAAATTCAAAGAACATGCCTGCATTGAACTTAGAAATTCTACACGATTGAGATGTGTCCTTCTAAACGAAACCGCCGGATTTTGCAAAGTGTCTAGCTAAACCGTGAATATGCTCATGTAGGTCCCGGCTATCACTTGTTTTAGCGCCCACGAAGGATTCAGAAGTGTGTATAGTCGTGGTCTTTCATGATGGTATGTCTGTGACAGAAAAAATTTCAACCTCGGAATTGACATTATTTTTGCTATAATTGTAACATGGCATTTTTGCTTCTGGCATTGCTGGCAGAGCCAGACAACGAGAGCACACACCGCTGCCTTTGTTAGGTACTCATATCCATGCGATGATATTGAGGCTCTATCAGATACATTCGATCAATCAGTAAATGTAGCCGAGTGATAATTGGCTGGCTTGCGATATACACTCGACTCTATTAACTACACACATGTGTCCTATCAGGCAGTGCTTATAAGCAAGATATTTAAAAGTGTTTCCCCTCCCTTTATCATTCCCGGCCACAGCTGTAAACACGTCGATGACTTTATGCTAGTGGAACGTATCGAGCAAAGTCAACTCGTTTCTATTTTTTCGTTTCAACCTGCCCCGACAGGCTACGCACGACCAATAGCAGAAACTGTACCGCTAGCATTTGTTTTTTAATTCGTTAGTTGTACCCTGCTTCCTCCCGTCCTCGATGGTTCGCCACTGTTCGAAAGTCACCATAATAATGACGCAAGCAAATGCTTTCCCCGTTTTTTTCCAGTGCGCTGAATAGCCAACATGGGGGTCGTTGAGTCACTTTGGTGCGATGGTAATGGCCACTCGAACATGTTTTTTCTTTAATAAGGCCATAGCTGCTGTTGCTGCGCAAACATGTCCTGGGAAGCACCTTTTCGGTGTAGCACTCGAGGACATTACCAATAGCTTCGTGGCACACTGCTAGCGCCCAGTGGCAGAAAGCTCCAGTCCGTCCACCTTCTCAGGCTGATAGCAGTGACTCGGCTAGCGATTCTGACGACAGCGACAGCAGACGCTACCAATAACGCTTGTAGCATTCGCTTACGGGTCCTTCTACTCTCACTCCATCAGCCTCTGGTGCCGGATCAGCACCTGGTAGCGGCAGTAGTAGCAGCAGCAGCAGCAGCAGCGGCAGTGGCCGCTGCAATAGCAGAATGCCTCACTCTGGGCACTGTGGCGCACTCGCTTTCGTAGATGTCGTACGTGTCGCTAGCGGGGAGATCGAATGATGCTGCTGACTGGGTCTGCGCGGCGCGCTCTGCCATTCTCGGAGGCCGTGGCCGCTGCCGCCGCGCCAGCTACAATAGTGATTGCGGGAGTGGAATCGAGCGCCATGTGCCTGGAGGGCGGGGCCAACTGGAGCTGGAGTCAGCCGTCGCCGCCGTCTTCGCTATCATAACTCGCTACGGCTGCTGCCGCCCTCTCTCCAATCACCTCTCGCGGCGGACATGCGGTGATTTCCGTAACGGCGTCTGGTGGTAGCGCCGTTCCGTACCATCATAGCCATCACCCAGTATTAGCGGCGCTGACTGCAGCAGCAGTAGCAACAGCAGCATCATTTATAACTGGGGAAGAATTGACGACAGCAGTAGCGGCCGCAGCTTTAACCAGCAGAAGACAAACAGGCTCCTGCTTCATTTCATAGGTAACAATAGTGCTTGAACACCAGAAAGAACAGCGCGTGTCACGACGCAGCGTCAGTCAGTCAGTCAGTCAGTCAGTCGCAAATCAGAGGTGGTCGGACACGGTCGCAGCAGGGAGGCTCAAGGGAGACTGTTGTTCCTGAGCAGAGCGCTCGCGCACAGTTAGATAAAGTGGCCAGTAGCTGATTGCTTGAGTGTGAAAGCAAACGTGAGTGTAGACAGTGTCAGGCGGTCGGATCCGACCAACTCTCCTCGGCTGGTACTGACTTATCCGAACGGGTTTGTTGTGACTCTCCATCAATTCTACAGCGGGTAATGCCTGTGAACAAAGCCGGTGTCAGTAAATGCTTTCTCTCTAACAAGGAGCGCACGTGAGAAGTGATCCGACTAAGGAAGGTTGGCTAGTCCTGCGAATTATAGAACCTTGTTCTACTAAACTTACGATTGTGTTAAAGTGTCCCCGCAGACCTACGCTATCATCTTAGTTACTTAAATGACAAAGTGAGAGTAAACTTACTACCTCGTGAACCGTCAATTCGTCAGACCTGTTTATTTGTGACCTCGAGTGGAAAATTTACCTCACCTGAACCCTTGTTGGCTAATTAACGGCTTGTCAAACGTCTGTCTTTCATTAGAGTTTTTGCTTCTTAATACTTTACAGTGTTGACTCAGAGGTCGCCCAGCATTGTCAACTCGCAAGACAAATGTAAGTTATTCAAGTAGTTATTTGCCGGCAGAGTCAATAGAAAGTTTAAAAATATCGAAAGGTATAATAATCTCCAAACACATATTACCTCTGACTCTGTACTGAAGAAGACAGTGTAATGCGGCGTTTTAGCCGTCATTGGGACTAAAAGTGGCGAACTATATATTATCGCTAAGCTGACAGCGTTGTTTCCTCATGCCTATACCAATTTACATATTTTTCTATCGTGACCCCTAAAATTTGCTACCAGGTGACTGACTTGTGGCACGCTTAAGACACTTCTAGATACTAAAATATAATGCGGACTAGATGTACATCGAAAATAATGTCAGCAAAATTAAACTGAAGCCTGTGGTACAATGGAGAAAACTGTTGGAAGTTAGTCTCAGACTTATTCCTGTATCACTCAACGGCATAGCTCAATGGAAGCAAACCAGCGCCTAAACTTATTGCTCCTTCCTGACTGTTTCCTTACGATTTTTGGCGCCAAACACATTTCGAAATTATGTGGCGTTTTTTAGAGTGGCATGATAGACAACTGTGGTAGCGTGTTTCCAATTAACCGAATTTGTCAATGTTTTCCCATCGTGAACGTCATATTACTAAAAAAGCGTTCAGTTTGAGCTGGCATATCTGCGCAACTGCGCGAAACCTATCGGAGATCACTAGGCAACCGCATTGTCTGTTAAGGCTGATGTAATATCACTAGACTATAGAAAAGCGTTTAAAAAAGTTTACAAACAGGCGAAGCTGTATCGTTATTTTTATTTGATTGTGGTATCGTGTATATGTCATATGTTCTAATGACGAACAGTCGTAAACTACTATAGCGCAGCTAAAACGGACATTTATCTAAATTAATTTACGAGAAAGGATCGTACGCAGCTTTACCCTTACAACTACTGTTGAATAATTGGACGCTTGTTGCAATACTGAAAAAGTCAGCCCACAAAAATTTGCGCTATTTTTTGTCGTTCCATTGTTACGTTTCAGACCGTTTTGCCATTCACTTCACAGCTTTACTCAGGCCGTATAAGCGTCCATTAAGTGATCACCCCATTTGCAGTTTCACGACATACCATGTTCACCGTTGTCCCGATTCACGAAGTTCCGCCCCATCAGCGTTAGTCATCACCTTCTATTGTTAACATATCGTCATTAAGTAATAGACGATTTGTATGCTGTAATATAGATACCTCAGTACGTACTTATATTTTCCTTTGTTGACAAATGTGTGACTTTTTTTTTTTGTCGTTTTAATCAATCGGTCTCGAGGAGGAAAATTTATCCACATTTTAATTATTCTTTATGAGCTTTCCTGGGCTGCACACCAGGTAAATGCCGTTATTGAGATGTACTTTACGACGCAGTAACTGCTAATAGCACTAGCCTAACGACTTACTTAGGAAGGCATTTATGGAATAAATATTGCTCGAAGCTCAATGTCTTAGCGATGGTAACACAAAGCAAAAAAATCAAGCTAAGAAGTTGTTGCGTATATATATATATAGGTGCCGTTATCCCTTGGTCGCTCTCATTTATCGATCCACCTATCGAGCTTTTTGTCGTCTCATTTGCGCTGCTCCACCGATTTGACGTTGAATTCAATCTGGCTCATTCTGCTCGTCCCTATTTTCAGAACTGGATGTATTGATATCATTATTCAAGCGCTCTAAACAGTCTCTCTCTTTCCTTGTTCATTTCTTCGTTGCGGCCCACAATCAGACCGCCCACATACGCAGATAGAAATGCGTAATAATTACATACAAATTCATTCGTTTCTAATCTAGCTGGTTGCCTTATCATCTTTACCTTCCCCTTTTTTTATTTCTTTCTATCTATGATGGGTTTTTCTCTAGAAACAAGCTTGATTCGACGAGGTTACGATCGATTTTCCATCTCGTTTCGTAGTTCCCTTTTTACCAGTCAACTTCGTTTTCCTTTGCTACTACTTTTCTACCCATGAACTCAATGGGTCGGTGACGACTGGCAGAATTACCGAATCTGGTTAATGCGCCAGCGGCGTTGGCGATGAAGCCGTGTTGGCGAGCAATCACAGCAATCAACTGTTGTGATTCTCTCTTCCGGATGAGTCAGACGGCTTCGCGCAGAACGGGAGTCGTCGTACAGTTGCGGCAATACCGACAGAGATTTTTTCCGCGCGGTTCAGTTTTGTGGCTGTGATTAGCGGTTGTCGTGGGATCTTTCTTCGCTTTGGTCAGAACCGAAGCTAGCCCTATCATACGACAATGCAGAGGACAGCGACGGCGGAAGGCCTGCGGCAGCCTACGATTGGGCCTTTTTCCTTCTACTTGTTGACACGAGAGAGAGGAACGCTGCTTGCGGTTTCATTCACTGACCTTCCCTTGCTTGGGTGGATGGTGGATCTTTATTAGTGTAGTTGGGTAAAATGGGTTCGGGGGGTAAGGCTTTGGGTCGACCAACGACGTCTATTTGCTCTGCATGAGATTTAAGGACGTACTATTTCTGACTAGGTTGCCACGTGCTTCATGGAGCCGTTAGGCCCGAACCAAAAACCACCTGTACGAATTGATTAATGACGAATAAAGCTGGTTCGTGCTGACAAATAAGAAACAGTTGAGCCAAATCAGTTCTATGTAATATTATATAGTTTAGTTATTTTCACTCGTAGTCTATGGTGAGCTTACCTACCATTTCATTTTTACATGTTTTCCATTATATCGTACGGGGTCGCTTCGCGTCATACGCTACACCCCACGAACGCGTCGCCAACCGCAATGTTGTATTGCTATTTTGGATAATATAAATATCACTTTGGCCGATTTGATCATTACATAATAACTATTACTATTATGATTACGAGAAATGTAATATCAGAAACAACTGATGGCACTGCCGCAACTGCTCGCCACAATCGACAATAATCATAGCCGTGCTTTTGGGAACGACAAATATGTGAAACAAAAAAAAAGAATGGAAACGGGCATCCATGAGCGTCACGGGCGAAGCGCTTACTCGAGCATGGGAATGGAACACAGTGGAGAATCAATCACAATGAAGAGCGCTGCCATAGATATACGGCATGAAGAAGCTCGGTTTCCGACCCGAAAACAAGAGAACCTGTATAGTTGATGCTGTCATAATCGAGATATAATAATTGAAAATGATTATCGAATCGTTTGTGTCAGTACTGGCCGTTATCGGCGGCCCGGGCTACACCAGGCCGTTGGTGCTCAATGTGGATGCGATGACGGTCATCTATACTTTCCCTTTGTAGCTCGAAAAAAATCTAGACAACAAAGAGAAAGATAGGAAGCATAAAAGATGGATCTACAAAAGTATGAATACAAACTATCGCTGCTGGAAACGCTTTATGCACTAAGAACGAGTCAAGACGTGTTGGCGGCATAATCGTCAGCTGACGAAACATTAATGTAACAATACGAAACAGAAATTTGCTCCTGTAATGTCGAGTCGGATAGAAACAAAATCCAAAATCGAAAAGTAATGGAAAGAGAGCGGAGCAGGGAGGTGATGGGTCACAAATGAAATTTCAGTGAGGAGACACTGAAGGAGCGTTACCTCCGAAGTTGTCCTGCCCCTATACAGCCGACGATGGCTGGTTGTCGACTAATCTATGGCAAAGACACTAGATAACCGTGACAGAATCGAACCGATGAAAAAAGCTTAATCGTAAGATAACGTCCCGTAGAGCTCTGTCTGCCTAATGATGTTATCACGAAGAGAATACAATGGTTGCTAGGGAACGTCTGGCCGGATTCCGCCAGTTACCGCTGTCGTTTCTCGCCCCTCTAACCATTACCGAATCGGTTAATTTAAAGATCGGACAAACTGGGAGTCCTTTGTATGCAGTGCAATTTGTGACGACGGCCAAATAGCTGACGACGTTACGACCAACTGGGCAGAGCGAAAATACATTTGGAAAATGCTAGAAATGATTATTTAATGGTGAGTTATATTCCATATCAATATCTCTGTGTACCGTGTATGGCAGACCCATCGAGTTGATTCAGCTCTCTTTGACACGCCGTGCAGCGACCACTGCAGCCGATGATCTAGCATTAGTCTGATTCCTTCCCCCTCGTCATTCTCGTCCAATAAATAATTTATAGCAGAAATCGATGCTGAAAAGCAGATCGAGCTCCTAAACGCACGCACTGATAACGTATGATAAATAATGACAAACTACTCTAACAAGATTTGTTTGCCCCATACGTCAGGGGCAAAAGTGAAGATGCGAATTGTATGCGAAATATGCCCTGCCTGCTTATATTAGGTACATCCACTGGGTCACTTCAAGTACAATAGACGCAAACCTACTGACTTGCATACCCACCGCTTTTTTATGGACATTAGAAAAATTTAGAAAACAAATTTTTTGAAATCAAATGCGTCAACCTCAAGCTTTTCTCAACACATTTCGGTTTGTCTATAAACTGAGCAGGACACAGCGGGAAAGATGTCACAAATCAAGTCAGGTATTATAAAATACAAGTAAACGCTAGCGGTAAATCGGATACTCCCTGAAATCGAAATGGGCCGCTGTTGATACTATAAACGATATAATAGATAGAATATAGATTTATATCTACATAGAAGGCCCTGTGGCATTTTTCGTTTCACTCTGTGTCTATGTGTGTCTGTACGTGCCGTACGGGCCATCGCTACGCCGTGGAGACGATGACTCGGCAGCGGGTTACAGCAGTATAACGCCCGTCAATCATACCAAAAGCAAAAAGACCGAGTTGATAATAGTTAGTAGCCAGAAGCAGAATCATTACCAGTACAAAGATCTGGTCAAGGAAGGGGACGTGACTGCTTAAATATTCCCTTCTTTCACGCAGTAGCAGTAACAAGCCTTCGTCAACTACCACAGCCGGCGGTATTTCGGGCCACTCCTTGTCTCCTTCTAACAACGGTCGCAAACGAAGCACGAGGAGAATGCTGCCTCTAGTCACAATGATGGCAAGCGGAGACCGAAACAAATTTATATTTAGTAACAGGTCAACAAAGCAATTGTATCTATCCGGGATTTCTGCAACTGATAGCGCGTGCGTATACGACGACAAGAGCCGATCACAATATGTTATGTATATATAACTAAAGCGAACGCATGTGTGCTCATTAGTTGACAAAACGCCTAGTTGTAGATTAGGTCGATTAGTAAGTAACGCATAAATAATAACCCATATTTTTTTGTATATAGAGATCTCTATATATGTTATTTTTTATCTTGACAAATAGGAAGTTTCCATTGCTAGCGACGCATTGGAACGCTAACCGCAATGAAAGCTTGGGAATAAGGTAGCGGATCGCCTTTGAAGCTAACCGACTCGACAATCATTATCACTGACCGCCGATATACTCTCGATAGCGGTTGTCGAGGGCCAGCAAGAAAACGTTATCAAATCGATATGGTGGGATTTCATATAAGTGAACATCGTCGTATCTTCTGCCCACTGGCTGTCAGTGGTAAAATCGTCAAGTGCCATGTGACTTACTCATTCTTCTACCGTCATCTATTCTATAATGTGTTTGAGCTTCACCATCAGGTCGAGCTTCACAAGAGATTTACTTGGCACTATTCTGCTTGGCTCACCTGAAAAAGGTCATAGACCTTATATTTGTACAGTTATCGTATATTATTCAGTGTGGGTTCTGATGACACCGTCGGCCGCTGCCACCTGCAGTCTGGCACTAAATATAATACCGTTTAACCGAGTTAGATTAAATTCTATTTTTGTTACTTTTTAGCTCAAGTACATTATCTTTTTTTTTTTTTCGTTCATCGTAAGTACCGAAGCTCCAGTGTTTGTTGCCGCGGTAACAGCAAGCTAAAAAGGATATATATGTGTAATGCGTATCAGTTTAATAAGTAAGTTTGTAGTCCACCACTGCAGAAAACACCGACTAATGACGTACAACAAAGAGTGCATAGAACATTAACTTCAGCAGTGGCTGCTACGTGTTTCTTCGAGATGAGTTCTCGCCATATTAAATGTATTTTTCACCTGCGTATATTTTGGCTCGGTCGTATCTGTCGACTCCCTGACCGCGTTACTGGCATTGACGCATTTTCTTCCGAGATAATTCTACGGTTTTGCCGTCGCTGAATGCATCACAAGACGCTTGGTCGGCTCGTGAATACTTGCCGCTGCTTGTCCGTTGACGCGACCCTTGTACACCCCACTTTCTGTTCTTGCGTTAGACTGTCTGTCTCCAGCATGGACGCCGCTGCCGCCGCCGCCGCCGCCGCCGCCGCCATTTCTGCCACTGCAGTTTTCTGCAACGGCGATGACTGCTGCTTTACGGCCACTAACTCGGTTCTGGTCCAGTAACTCTCCGCTTATCTGTGTGACTGTGTACCCGTCTGTCTGTGCGTGTGCGCGAGCGAACGGACCAGCGAGCCAGGCCGTTAGCGGCAGTGCGATAAGTGAGCAGCGCCGACAGCAGTAGCAACGGCAGCTCTAGCATTAACAGGAATGATCAGGCTCTGCCGGCTCAGGGCGGCCTGTCCCACCGATGGCATTTTCAGGTCTATCCTAATACTATTCTGCAGTATACTATAGAGGATAGTACGGCAGCATGAACGTCTGACGTTTCTAATTTGTTGATCCATCCAGGGGCTTCGTATTTGTCTGCCAGCGTCTACCTGTGCCGCTCCGTAAAAATTGAAGCCGTTTTTCACATGCAGCATCGATTTTCGACAGCTAAATATGTATTACGCGTCCATAGTAGAAGTAATAATAATTCGCCTTGGGGTAGAGGTGGTGCAAGGCGCTACCACCTGCCAATATTTGTATCCATCCACACACCTACCAAAACGTTGCCTACCAGGACTTTGTCCGCATGCTAGCAGCCGTGCGTACCTACGTGACGGGTACCTACTGGTTTGTGTCCATCTCTGTAGGTGCACGCCGCCACTGCTACTCCGGTTGTTACCACAGGCAACATGGCGGCCGCGTTGTCCTGACCGCAGCCACTGTCGTACGGTTACCGCCATAGCGCACTCCTCGTAGGTCACTGTTGCATTGGCTATTCTTAGGCGACCGTAGGTATTGATAGGGCACTCTACAGGTGTAGAACTGAAGCGCCATCGCTTCCCTATTTCGTTCCTTCATCTCGGTTTAACTTGTTCGTCAGCGCAGTCGGCGTCACCAAGCGCTGCTGTCAGGGCTGCACAGAAAACAGTTGCTTCCTTCATCTTGTTGCCGTCTCGCCCTGTCTGTCGCATGTTGTTCGCTCAGCCATTTCTTTAGTTGCGGTTGCTACTATTGGTTCGTGTTGCTTTCGGTTGTGAGGGGCTCTCCATCGAGCGATTCCCGACGGATGTGACTACTGATGGCTACCGGCGCCGGGGTTCGCTATCTGTCTGCCAGTGGTTACGACTTCTACCGCTCCGCCTGCCTAGTCTCTTGTTTCACGCAGGTGCAACGCTGGATAAGTTAAGAAGACCATTACCATTAAATGTTTATATGTGTATATATATAGGCCTGAACGTGTTCTGACAGAGTGCACTCAAGAAACAGAACCCGCTAGCGGGCAAGCCGACTCTGCTAACGACTCCCCGCCGCTGACTGGATGGCTCCTGTACACCTGACCGTACAATGCCCCCGTGTCAGTAGACATGAACCAGCAATCAAGTAGGATTGCCTGAGCCTTATGGGGAGCTGAAGCCTTCGTCGATGAACCTATAAAGCATGTTCTGATAATGATGCATGGCCATGTATGGTTAAACCTACGCCAGTGGCGACGTACCTAGTGGACCGGGATGCCTCATCTTCGTCACCACTGCGTCCAAATGAAGTCGAGTTTCATCAGAGCTCCAGTTCAGCGCCGTCTGTTTCTCACCTGCCAGTAGCGGGGGGTAGATCGATTGTTTGCTCATGTGCACATATGAAGAGTCGTCGTGTTAAAAGGTCTAAGTTCACCCTGTTTAAAATCAAGAAATCGGCTTTTCTTAGATGAAGAATAAACAATCGAGTTGATAGGATTTAATTGCACTAAAATTTCTTGACGACCTAAATTGCATTTTGCGATCTTGGTAAACCTGGCCTTAATTCCTACTAGAAAAATAACGGGAGGCCAACTCGTATGTTGTTAGTACTCACACAAATCTTGCCTAACAATAGTCCTCAATACGGTTAATGGAAGACCGTTGTAGAAATTAGATTCCATTAGGTGTATGATATTAACTTGCTGCGTTTTTGACCTCAAACCCCACTGGAAAGATATTTGTCCACCTCATTATATCAACTTAAAAGGGTAACGAGATAGCATTATAAAAATCTATTTGGAATACATAATTACTAACAAATAAGTCTTTTTTAAATATTAAGTAAGATAAAAATACATAGTAATAAGTTACCTATAATGCATTATAGGATGAAAATATTTTTTTCAATTTTAAATAGGTACTTTTCACATTGGAGCATTTCAATACGTTTCGCTACGGTACGTACTCACAATGCACGTCATCTAGGAGGATCGGCGCTCATTTTCGGCATGCGCCATCCCTCGAAATGTTTATGGTGCGGTAAGCAGTCAACCAGCGTCGCTTGAACATTGTCATGGATGGCGTTATCATCACTGGGATCGGAGCCAGCGGGGGTGACGACGCTATTGCCGTCGGCTTTGTTCTACTAAACAAATCAAATAGCCATGATGTATCTATCTATCTATATATAGATACATGGAATGTCTATCGAAAATACGGCGACGAGTCGCGTGCGTCCTTACGCTGTTTTTTTGACCTGTATTTTCTTCCTCCCTTATTTCTCTGGCAAGCTTTCATTTTTCTGACTTTCGCGCCTGATTCGTCCTGCTTCTATCTTCTGTCGCCTATAAACGCCTAGGGTAAAAATATATCTGTCTGAGCGACCCGCTTTATTCATCGCACCGTTCACATCCAACGTGCTGTCAGAACTTTACCGTGTTCACCATTTTTTTTGCCAGCTTTATTCAGTTCCGCGCACCCCAGATGCGAGCGCACCCGCCGACGACCGCGATGAAAGTGGCATCTGCGAAAACGAATCCCCACTATGTGGTGAGACATCCATGTCGTATCGTATCGATACTCGGGACCGATACACAGTCACATACGGTAAAAATAAAACATGGGCTTACGTATGCTATGCAATATACTGGTTCCTATGGTACGTGTCGTCGGCAACATCTTTATTGTCGTTGGTGTGGGGGGACACCGTCGTCGTAATTATAGCCGTGGTTGCCAAATGCTCGCTGGCCATCCACGCTATTTCCAGCCCTAACTTCTCTATCTCTGATGCGATCGCTAGCATCGTTCCCTTAAATTTGATGCCCTGACGTTGTTTTTTCCGTTGTATCGGCGGCGCATCTTTTGCTGCTATAATTTTTGTTGATGCTCTCCATAGCGGTGCCGATTGTGGTGTTCGAGAAAGCTGCGTCGTCTCTTGCGTCACTTTTCCTGCTTTGCTCTCCGTTTGGCGTCTTCACCCGATCGCCTTCGTTCGTCATTGTCCGTCGCGCGATCGGTTCGCGTCTTCTTTGGCCACGCGCACGTGCGTCGTCTCCTATACCACAACTAAGACGCAATGTGCAGCGCTGACGGTTGCAGCAGCAGCGGCGGCAGCGAAAGCCGCATAAACAATCGAAGGCGACGAACAAAAATGAAAAGAAGAAGAAGAAGAAGAAGCCGAACGCAGGAGACCATCGTTAGGCGCCTCTTTGCGATGCGAGAACGCGAAGAGACACAGACGACGAGAAGGAGAGCAAATAGCGGCTCAGCAATAACCTACATATGTGTATACATGCATCGACACACATCAACTCATCGCGAGCGGCGACTGCCGTTGTTGCTGTTTATCCAGCAGCTAACCCACTTGCCCGCAGCCAGCTCATGCTGACACACGTACAACTCTTCGCTTCCTACACTTTCGCAAATACGGAAGCTCCATAGAGAGAGAAAATAAAAAAAGGGCGTTAGCGGACGATCCCACTGCAGCCAGGTGCCGAGCTTTGTATGCGGCTACGAACCCCTGGCGGCGGCGGCTGCAGTAGACGGCAGCGTCGCAGAAACATCGACAGCAGAGATGCCGGCGGCAAAGCCATCCACAGCAGGTCGTGGCAGCAGCGTACGGTCGCGTTGGCTGCTTAGTCGGGGTTAATTGACACACATGGACAAAAAGCTGAAGACGGAAAAGGAGAGCAAGCCGAAGGACAACGTTTGATGAAGTGAAACGGTTAACGCTGTTTTAGGCTTCAACAGCGGCTGTGGTAACGGTCATATCATTATGACTTCTTTGTTGCCAACTTGTCTCAACCCTGATGTGTGGCTCTTGTGGGTGACCTGCAAATAGAGCGCTGAACCGATAAACGAACGACAAGGCTTTCGAAGGGAACAACCCTCGCCCTTTGGACAACTGCGTTAATTCAGCGTTCTTAAGCCTCAGGATACTCAGTCAGGTCGGGCCTACTTTGTCCTAGCAGAGTGTTGGCGCATCTAATACGGTTCACGGCGAGCAGTTGTTTAAGTGATCCTGCTAGTGCTAGTCCAACGTACGGCAACAAGCGGCGAAAACAAGTTCCCGAAAAGGAATCTCTGGTTTGAACGAGTAAGCTCCGCATGAGATTCTGTTGTCGATCTTTTTTTTTGAGCCATTATCTACAAGTAAGCATTTTGACGCCGTTGATAATATTGATTTTAAGAAAATCGAAGTTTTCGAAGAACTATTAAAAATTTAGATTGAGAGCGAGGGAGGGAGGGAGGGAGGGAGAGAGAGAGAGAGGGGGGGGGGGGCGAAGGAGTCAACTTAAAAGAAATACAAAGGGGAACAACAAAAGCACGAACAGTAAGATATGAGATGGACGTATGGAAGAAACTTTTGTTATGATTATTTGATTGACGAGCACCCAAAGTAGATGTTCGCGAGTAGCTTTTATATCACTTTCAGAGTTAAAGGTGGCGTCGAGTCATTGACGGATACTAGGGGTACGGGACACAGGCCGTAACGAAGTACATGTCTCTTTTGTGATCTGTATTTCGATTTGAGCCACTGTACACACATCGTTTTGTTTCCACCTACGATCTCTTCTCAAATCCTCAAATGAAATGATGTTGCCTTGCGTTGTGAAATTATTCAGCCTCACTTTTTGACAGGACACAGTTTTCATTAGAACCTGTGTCCGCATCAAGGCAGTGAAGGCAGCAATAGCCCGCCGACATGAACTCCTGGAAATTACTAATGGAAGCGCATATACTTATTACCGCCATTCCGTTTTGCTACCGTACTAACCAGCTACTAGAAACAAGCACATTGTACTATCGTTGTCGTTCGAGTTCTTGCATTTCGTGTAGGCCATGCGGAGCGAAGGAAGACTGCTTCACTACACTTCGTGACATCAGCTAGAAAGCAGTTGGCTGGCCATATGATCTCGTTCGGACCTCGCTTCGAGACGACAAGAATCTCACGGTTGTTCGAGCTGGTAACAAACGCAATCGCTGCAACAACAATGGGCAGAACAACGACAGTGACTTCAAAACGACTCATCAAGCCTTCCATGTAAAAGTGTACGCAGCGACGTCAGCTTCGATGTTGACCCGCTACTGTTTGCCTGCTTCATTGCTATTCCTCTTACCGCACGTTATACACTGATAAACAATCACTTCAAAATGATTTCCTTATGTTTAAGGTGACATGGCGCTTATTCGTCGTTGGCGGATACGCCGGCGCGGTAAAATTCATCCGTTTGCAGTCACGCGTTTTCAATAAGGGAGCGTCCGTGTCCTCCTCTAACGTCTCGTAATGACAGTCCGTACTTACTGCTGCCCCTGCCGCCGCCGCCGCCGCCGCCGCCGCCGCCGCCGCTTCGTTGCCATTCGAGCACATGCGATTGTTTCAACAACCGATGATTTCATCTTGTCAGTAGCTAGAAATCAAAATTCATTCGACTTTGAACGAGACTCCACGCTGTCAGGCCAGCAGTCGTCGGGGTAGGGCAGCGAGCCGATGGTTAGTCACGCTCAGAAGGCCGTGGTCCGGATTCAATGACGAATTAGAAGCGCAATGTTAAGGTGGCGTCTAGAGATCGTCGTGACAACAATGAAGATGTGCGCTGCGGTCGCCATTAATGCGGGTTACCATCAGTAGCACGAGTCAGGCCACCTTAGACAACCTCGCTTTAAGCGAAAAGGCGTGTCTGGGAAAAATGAAACAAAATATATGATAGATAATTATACATACAAGAAGTAAAAATTGTATAGAACGAACAAATATATCGAATAGCTCGAAAAGGCACAAGAAGGGAAGAAAACGAAGAAGATATAACATGAACATAGATACATACCTAAATATATACATAGATAGGCGGACAAACGCAATAAGAACCCTTGACCGTGTGGGAAAATCGTGATAATTTCGACCGACCCGTGGCGCGACCGGCTGTTCGCTGCCGAGGAGCCATCAGAAGATTACGTAAAAGACACACACACGCACATATATATGTATATATATAATCAGCACACACACAATGCGACGAAATCTGCTTAGACAGCAGCGACGAGCTGCTCTGTTAAAAGAGGCAGTGTTGAATACCTCAAACAAGTTCCTTTGCCGGCTGCCCAGTCTTTTCTACTATTTCTCTTATCGCCGTTGTTTTTTTCACCGGCTGCCATTACAGGATAATCTTTTCGTTTATTGTTTAAACGACTCCGAAGCGGAGAAGCAACGGAAAGCGGTAGATTCCGTTGAGATCCTAACGGCCGGTGGTGTCTACCGATTCAATCAATGAGTGTATCTATGTGTTTGTATGTGGGTCGCTCTAACTGGCGGGTTGACCAAGCGCCAATTGGTAAACGCCGCTCTCGCATTCGTCCATTGTCGCTTCGGTTGCCGTCGTCGTTCTGACTGTAGTGATCTGTATGTCATCATTGCTGAAAAGTCATCGGTTTTCGGCGCTTAGCGAGAGAAATACGGACTGACAACGGGATGGGGTAACCAAGAGCACACTTATGCTGTCGCTGAGGCTGCCACGGTGGGTGGCATCATATATATTTTGCAGCTGACAGACTGAATGACTAGATAACGGCCGTAACGAGGCAGGGAACGAGCGAGGGCCGAAAGAACGAGAGGTAAAATAAATAAACAACAAGTTCAAATGCACATTGCTTCTGTCCTCACCATTACCGCTGCTACTGCTATCACTGGCAGACTCTATAAATTCCAATATGACGCTGTCGTCATGCGATCCATTCGCCATAGATTTACTGGTATACGGGTGAACAGGTGTAACACAGACTGTTGACTGAATGTACTGATGGGTAGCAATAGGTGTCTGTAAGGTACGATACATGATTAGAGCGAATTTCTTTAAGAAGTGTACGGGTGTAAGGACAAGCCGTAATAGTCCATTTAGGATTTTACCAGACTCGATCGCTCGGACTAGGCTTATGTATAAACAGACCGAGAAGTACGCATAGGTGCCGGGAAACTACAAGCTAGACTGATTATTGAATTAGGCACATTGAAAGCATTGCTGTAAAGGGTAAAGGATACGTGGCTGAGCTGGTCGTCAAAACCAACGTTCGACAAGTGCATGACAGCCACTGCACGGAAATCTGCACAATGTGACTGTTTTGCACCCCTTCCAATGCATGTAAGTGGACGATCCAAATGGGTATCTGACTGGGTTCAATTTGACTTTGCAAACTTTGCAACTGCATAGGGAAACTTTTTCGAAATAAATGCAACCTCAATACAAGCTACCTCACCGATCGCCACCGTGCCCTCCCTTTCTCGCTGCCAGCCAATTTTGATCATCGGATGATTTGATTGGAATAGCGATTACGGCAACAGCATCATTATTTAGTAAATAGATAGATAGATGATAATGTCTTGGTGATGCTACGCCTTATACCAGCACGCAGAAGCTGATGGCTGTGTTTGACTGGTGCCAGATGCTTTCTTCGACTGTCTGATCTTCGAAGCTGCTGACAAACACAAAGGTGTTTCGCCTTAGTGTGCTCTAGTTTCACTTGTGTATTCCGGTGTCCTTATGTCCATTTCGCTGTGGCGCACTTACACAGGCAAACGATTCTGCGGTAGTATGGCCTGATGCAGCACACGATAAACTATAAAAAATAATTCACATACACAAGTACACAGAAACGTATACGAGAAGCAATTGGATGCTACCGGTAACTATCATAACCATACGTAGCGGTTAACGGGTAGTTTTGTAATGGTATGGGTCTATGTTTGTGCCGTAGGGACTGCAGAACAAGTAACTCTGTTGTCTCGTGGCGTCACTAACAAAGTCGTATTCTTATGCGCAGAGACACGGTCATAAGAACACGACATAAACATTGGAACACGGCATAGGATACAATGTACAGTTACTCTTTTGAAGTGGAACTTCGAAGAAATGTTCGTTAGCTGGTTCTCAATGGGGCCAACGTGCACTAGCCGGCGAAACTTGTAATAATAACAATAATAATGATGGTCATGGAAGTGATTTCTATATGATGTGTGAATGATATGATAATTACGTGACAGAATTTAGGCTTGTGAGAGCCGATAAAAGTTGTTCGCAGGTATTCCTGCCGGCGCTTATGCCGCCTAACAAAGACTGCCGCCGCTGTTTCTATTGTTCAACAAATCGAGCGCAACTGGAAGAGGGCTATTTGATGCCGCTGTTCCGGTCAGTCCGCCAAAAGAGTCTCTTCTGGTAAATTTGCTGGGCAGTTCAGCCGACACTTGTATAAGCTAAATTCGCTGGCTGTCGACACATGGTCACTTATTTGTAAACTTGAAGGGGTACTACCTTAGCGTCACCTTAGCGGCTATAACGTGCGAAAGTAACGACAACGACGACAGGAAACTCAAAGCAGACCTAACAGCACTAGCAGAAGGAACATGGGAGAAAATGATGGAACGTTGCCGTAAAAGGTGACCGATCAGTAAAGTGCAGCAGCGCAGACGACGACCCTCACCCGCTCCTTGTTTAATCCTAGTTACTGCTGATGCAGATAGTAATGTTGGTCAACGTGACACGAAGGCTGCCGTCTCCTCGTCATCACTAGCCGGGGGTCTGTTTTGGAGATTCTGTTAGCAAACGTGTACTTCGCCGTTTCATCAAAGTCGTCGACAAAACGTGAATGACTGCAACACATGAGGGCAAGTGCGGTCATCGAGGTTTGAGGGCCAATGCGATGCGTCATGCTAAAGAAGGCGGACGCGAGATGCGTGTCCCATTGGGCATTTGTCTGGCCGGGTGCTTTGTCCTGGGACAAGCGAGTACCACACGACGACGTTCGCAGTGCCAACCGACACGGCAAATGAGTACATCACACGCTGCAGATATAGGATAGCTGTGACAAGTAACTGTAGCTAATTTTTCAAGTTAATTTTTCGGATGTAGTCAATATTTGGCCAGATAGATTGTAGTCATTTCCACAGATAGCAAAGTGGATATATGTCCAATCATTTGCTTTTGTGACTCAGCACCCAGAGGCAAAACCCAATAGATTGGTTGGCACGCGCTAAAAGCTTTGTATGATGAAGCTGACGAATGCATAGATTTTATTAGTCAGTTAGGCGTTTAGAAAAGACCAAAAGTCCCGATGAACTTTGCTAACGGTAACCGTGGCCACCAAATGTTCCATCAATAAAACCATACTACTTGCTAAACGTCTCCCCGCGGGCCGCCTTATCAACACATTTTTGTTTTTCGAATCAGTACCAGCTCTTTCAAAATTTAGTTGAACTCAATCTGTTAAAACACTCGCAGGCATATTGACAACTATATATATATCTCTAGATACGCTACAAGATTAAGGAAAAAAATCAGCTATCTCGGAACGCTTAGAGACCGAAAAAAAAAAAAAAGCTGAAAGATAAAGCGTTTTATATTACGGGCTTACTATCAGGACATTTATTTGAGTTGGACGACCAAAAGTAACAGTTTAGATAAACCGCGAGTGTGTGTATACAGATAGAATTGTTCGCAGTGAAATCGGCGACGAAACACAGTTTTCGTTGTGATAACAATAACGAGGTCAGTCCCGTTTCTTTGCCATCGCTGGTAGCAAATAAGGCGATCGCGAGAGTAGGCGGTACTCGTCATCAACAATAAGAAATACGCGCTCTTTTCTGCTGTTCAAAGATATCAGTCCAATATGTATGAAGGTTAAATTGAAACACAGCACAGAACGTCGGCGACATTTCATTTTCGTGTCACCCTCATTCGATATCTTGGGCGAGCGAGCGAGCGAACGACGCTGACGTTATGGATAAAGACCGCACGGCTCCTAAAAGCAAAACGATCGGAAGTATTGGTCAATTCCGGACTCCGGCTATTCCACTGCTGATCGAAACTTGGTCAGCGTGTAATCCCCTATAATGCTAAGGCTTGGCTTAGCTCGTTGAGAGTAACAGATGGCTTCTTCGACAGCGTGGAATCACAGCTAGCCTAGACTGGACAGCTTGAACGCACGCACCCCCGCACCCCAAAGCTTGTACAGCTTGAGAAAAGCTACTTTCAATTTTAGCTTAACTAATCAACTTCGAAAAATATCTGTTTGCTTTTATAGCACACAGCTGCTTATAACATTGGCGACAACCTGTCTAACTATAATTCAAACGCACGTTCTTTTCATAGTAGAATATCCCTTAGAAAATGAAAAGGTCTTCTAAATGATTCTCCTTAAAACTGTTTCTGATACAGTTTTGCATAATGTAATCTGTACGTCCCAGCTGCTTCCAAGAACATTGATTGCGTCACCCCGACTGGTGTTGTCAAACGAAAGCTATCTGGCTTTTTATACAACTTTTGCCAACCATCACCCATTCGTTAGAGCCGATTTGTTTCGTACATCGCAGCTGGCTCATTATGTTGCACTTTGGGCTAGTTCTGCCGGTCTATCTTGTCGTCGTTACTGCTCGTGCTGCAACTAAGAGTCGGTCGGCAGCTCAAGCAGAAGTTTGTATCCTGTAAGCCGAAGCTTTCCGTAGTTAGATTTGAAAACACCGCGCTAATTCGCCTGTTTTCGTTTCCGCGAACTCTGCTGTCTCCAGTATTAGAGTCCGGCGGCGAATTAGAAGCGCGGTTCGACGCCTGTGCGCGCTCAGGCCACAACGAAAACCGTTGCGAGACAACTCGCAAGTCACACAATGGCCTATGACACCATCGCGAGCAGTCGCGAACCAACGCCTCACGCTCGTTAGGACACGAAGCTGTCATCATTGCCATTAGCAACAGCATCCGCTACACTAGCAACAGCGACAAACAACCGGTCGCGCATCGACAACAGCATGACGTCATAGTAGACCTACGGCAAATCGCACGGCATCGTGCAAGCGCAACAGGAGAGAGTTAGCCCTCTAGGGCTTATTCTCTCGCTGGCGACACTGTACGCGCCCAAGTTTACGTACCAACTAGCTATTACAGTTAGCTAGACTCTGCAGGGCCGCCGCTGCTGGTCACCGCAACAGGGAGCGACAGGACAGCGAGCAAAACTGATATAGCTTCACCCGTTCTACTAAATGTGTGTGTCTGTGTGTCTATGGCAGGAGGACGCCAAAGAATGAGAAGTGACCTCGAAGTTCGGGGCAGATACGAGAAAATCCTTAGAATCAGGTGCGAATGGCGACTCGGAACGGCAACTTGGTTTCCGTTTGTAATTAAATAGGGTTAAAACAAATCTATCGAATCTCGTGCCTGAAAAGTGAGCTTCAGTTTGACATACTAAAGGTGCATTTAACTTACACATTTTAAGAATACGTATGGTATCATCGTCATTAATCCAAACGAAGCCATTGCCTATCGTAAGGTTAGCTTGGTGTTCAGAGGGGATCAGGTGCCAACGAAGAGGACGACCATACGAACGAGCTGGAGACGCAGCCGGCCCGCCAGGCCGCTCTTGGTGCTTGAGAAAGAGAGTGGGTGGTAGGCGGAGCTACTCGAACTCGAAGAGTTTCTAGCCAGACCCCTTGCTCTGGCGAATTGCGGGGCGAGCCAGTCAAATAGCGAACGGTGGCCGGAGTGGAGAAATTGTCTGAGTGAGTCAAGATCGAACAGAGCGGGGCATCACCGTTCACTTTGTTGGATACACCCATCGGAGTAAGACGTAGCAGGAACTTAAGACTAACCAGCGGCAGCCCTTTTAAAACCACTAGCACAACGGCAAGAACAACAGCAGCAGAAGCTATCGAAGTTTTCGTGTCTACAGTCGTTGACTCTTGCGTTACCTCGAAGTGGGTTCTGATCGAAGAACAAGAATTGCTGTTTTTTGTTTACGAGAATTGAATTTGAAACGTGCAAACTTACTCTAGAATATTGTGCCATATTAAGCATTGTTAGTTTCACTGCGTGTCTACAAGTAGTTGTGCTCGGAGAGGAACTCTGACTCTGATGTTTCGGCAGAATCGGGAACAAAAGCTCTAACAACGGGCACCGATTCTGAACACAGACTTTTCATAGAGAAAAGGACCGAACCCCAAATCGTTACCGGTTAATAACTTAATTGTTGTGTTGTGGTACCCATAGTGATATACGATATACAAGTGTAGTGAGATGCCATCATATGATATGTAAGTAATAAGAGATACACACCTATATAGCTATAACGGCAATAAAATAATCAAATATCAAGTCCAAATTACAAAAATTATTACTTTTCAAATGCCCAATCAACACCCCAAATGCAAATACGTCAACTGAAATAGGAACATGCACGCATCATCTGGCGTCCACGCTTGTATTACGCACACGTACGTAAGTAGACGCTATCTGTTCAATCAACATAGAAAATCATGTTAAATTACAGCTTGGTCGTCCCTATTCGTACCCAGTAGCAGACATCGTTCTAAGGGCGTACGCGTTAGATTTACTGAAAAAAACAGCGCTAGCTGTTCTTAAGCGCGGACATACATGTCGCTGGGATCGATGCGTCGCCAATACTGTCGACACCAAAGGCTTGCCACCGCTAAATCATAGACAACGATGACAAACAGATCAGCAGGAAAAGCAGTATTTTTATATCGCGAATCCAAAACCGGCTTTTGTCCTACTATGTCGCCTTCACGTGACGACTCTTCCATTCACCAATAATCCCTCCATTGCCCCAACTTTTATCTCGTTTGCTTAAGGGCTATTAGTTGATTTCTAACCCCGCATGCGTTTTGACATCAGCGGTATAAGTTTATCATTGTACTGTATAGGATTGTTTGTTCCGTCTCTTTTTTTTTGCTAATGGACAGGTCTCTAGCCTAATGGGTAATATAAGGTGATAATGAAAGACACGAGATAAGAGATATAATCAAGCTGTGTAATTTTTTAGGGTGGAGCAGTGAGAACTGGAGATGCATATAAAAATCGCCGATTGTGTCAACAAAAAGTATAGTCTTCAAAGTCCTATAATGCAAGTGAAAAACAAACCTTACACGCGGATTTTGTGTGTATAATCCGAGATTCTACTTGTGTTTAGTGGATAACGCTACTGATCGTCTACTAACAATTTGTTTGTGGTGTTTTTTTCTACTTTTGAGTCATCTGATTATTATTCAAGTGGTACTGACGTACCTATTCTCAATTTTGATCATTGCAGAATGGCTGGATCTAGAGGAACGCTGGATTGTAAGGTACTGAGCAGACGAGAGAACTCGAAAGACGGTCCGGAGTGGCTACTTAGGCTGGACGGGCCCAAGCAGATGGCGTGCCCAACATTTTGCGTCGCTCGCAACGGCCCCTCATCTGTTACTGGCCCACCGAAAAGCCAAGGTTTGCTAAACAATCAGGGCTATCAAGGCCAGAACTGCTCATTATCATGCTCATGTGACACCGATTCTGGATACGAACCCTCCCCAGCGTACTTTGCCGTAGAACGGAGCTTTGAATATCCGCCCGTGGAGGACCTTGAAGAGGAAGACCTCGATGATGTTTTCTATGATCCACCGTCGTTTCTGTCGGCTCCATCTACACCGTAAGTTGATTCATTAAGGTTACTTACTGATCTTGATTTTTCAAATGTTAAATGAAGTATCGTAATCCAGTTTGTTATGGCAGATGTGCACTCGACTGTTATTTAGTTAAGTAACTCTCAATTTATGTCGATTCCAAATCTACTCATAACGATTAATAAATAGGGCCACATTGCGGACTTGGAAACGGTGCCATAGATGAATAATTCTGCTTATTTACTATATTTGTTATCCATTTAAACGTTTACTACGGAGCGGTAAGACTGGAGCCCAAGTTCGAGACTTAGCGACGTCTCTTTCTTATCGGACTTCTCTGGTGCCTGGCTCCTTTTCCCGCATATGCATGTCAGTCTGAATCTCTTCCTTGATATAATCAAACTCCCCTGTGCTACCGACACGATTTGTAGATAGGTAGCATTTCCCGCAAAAAAAAGACGAACAGTAGAAAAAGTTAAACAGTGGTAATAATATTACGCTGCCACCTCTCCTCTGAAGTATATCCCAGGGTCTTTCTATCTCAGGGTCTAGGTGTAGATGTCTGTGATTTAAAAGAGGATTCATCTCACTAGCACAAAACAGGTGTCGTTGCTTGGGGCTTCTTCTTCTCTTGCCCCCCCACCATGTCGCCAGCCAGCCAGCCAGACTGACAAACGCAGCTCTTTACCTGTTCAGAGCTTACTAGTCAATATAGTATATACATTTTCCTTTCGCAAAAAACGAATCTCTTCTTCAGTGTTGAGTTCCAAGAAAGCAAACGAATCGACTTGGTCCTTATCTTGTCCTCAAAAGATATTTACATCTTTTTCCCATTAGGCTAAATGTTGAGCGTGGTTTCTACCACCTCGCCCCTGCCCGCCTCTATCGCCTAAATGTCCTACGTCAGCGTCTCCAAAATTACAGCCATTTCTTCTTTTTCCGCGCACCTTCGCTTCCTTCTTCTTGTGCTTCTAGAAGGCGAAGTACAGCAAGTAGGCAAACGAAAAGTAGGAAAAGTACCTGCGAACCTTCAACAGAGCAGGAACAAAAGCATCGGATTACATCGGATCGAGGGCTAGGAAGGCAGGCGTACAAGAAAGTTGTGCGTTTGATCTGATCCGGCGAACGCCGTCCAACTGTAATAGAATATATAGTAAACCGTCAAACTTTTTCTACGCGTGATCCAAGTCAGTGCGGCCGCCAGGGGCCAGGGCGGCAGGGCAAGTAATAGCCCCTGTCTTGGTTTCGACTGCTAAGGCCGATAAAGAGCGTGTCGGGTGTGGACAGCAACGCTCCTAACTATCTCCACCTACGGTCTACTCGTTTGCCCATTTCAACAGCGTTTCGCCTAGACCTGCCCCAAGAGTAGCGTCAGCAGGAGCTCGTATTTCTCCGCAGGCTCTTCCTTTTCTTTTTCTACCCCACCATTTTTTTTCTTTGGCTTCCTTCGTTTCGTATCCGGGCGTTAGTCATCGTCGACTGGACCGGGCCGGACTCCCCCTCCAACCTAAACGACGGGTTCGTTTTTATCACTCTAGCCAAATCTGCACAACTCTCACTAACCAAGCTAGTAAACAAAGCCTTAACACCGTGAGCGGCGCGAACAGAAATCGAACGGAGGTTTGTTGCGGGGAGTGTCGGAGCATTTCTATTCTTAACAGCTTCTGAGAGCCATGTTGTCGTCGCCAACATTACGAACGCATCATCATCATCGACAACAAAAAACAATATCATTAACACACAACGCTATCATCCTGTCTCGTGTTCACGTGTTCCTCTGATGCGGCCGCTGCTCGTTGCTGTTACGTGCTTTTCCTACACCTTTTGTCTCCAGATACGCTTACCTTTCTCGGATGAGCCAGTCATGCCGCCCCGCTGAACAAAAGGAAATGAGGGAGCAGCAGAAGTAGCAAACAAAAATTGGACAGATGAACACAAAGGAATTATTACGCTCTTATATTTACCAGTAGACTCAGTCAGAGATACACGCAGACCGACCGCGGCAGACAGGTGCATTACAGGTGATGGCAGGGATAAGCAGTTTTTCATCA
Source organism: Varroa jacobsoni (assembly GCF_002532875.2). Lineage (NCBI taxonomy): Eukaryota > Metazoa > Arthropoda > Arachnida > Mesostigmata > Varroidae > Varroa > Varroa jacobsoni. The sequence goes on from NW_019214027.1 coordinate 112,112, forward strand.
AACTTCTGCCGCCGCTGGTGGTGATGATGGTGAAGATTATAGTACTCGTAATGTTCAGCTTCGTTACTACTGAGAACCAGCCATTTTAGACGTTATTTGTCTTTGATGGATATACAGCGCTAACGGTACAGTAAGCTTGGTTTCCTTGTCGACTTCCGGTACAAAGCAAAATTGATGTAGTTCGCTTGCCAATTAAAAGACGGGGAAAATGTTGATTGAAGAGTGACTATGGTACGGTACATGGGAGTACTAGTAAATGTAGAATCATACCTATTAAAACTAAACAAACAACTCAAATAGTCATAGTAAATAAGCAGAACAGTATTATTCCTAAAGCAGCACACGGAGAAAGGTTTAAGGCAAACCTGAGTGAATATAATTAGCTGGCAAAAGCCTCTCCATTGTCTCAATATCCACCGCTATCATAGCAGGTCATGGTTGACGCTGGTAACACTATTATTACTACCTGTCTTTGTATTTATCAGCCTCTAGCCGAGCCGGCATTAATCGGATGGTCGTTAATAATTACATAGGGGAACCCGTTAATAATAATAACAAAGCCAGCGTGAACGCAAACCTTGCCAATTCCCTGACTTGAGTGAGTTAACATGTCAATCTTTATATAACAAACGACAAAATGAAACACATTGAGTATTTCGACATTACGTTCTAGACTATGGAGAGCACTCTATTTCGTCTGACACTGTACAATGAGTACGTACGTATTGCCCAGAACAAATAAACAAACATGCCTTTTGTGGCAGGTAAGAGTGCCATAGAACCTCATTAAAATCTCGTTGTTAAAAAAACAGACGCGCAGAATTGTGATGCTAAAATTAAGTTTGCCCATTTATATTTTACACAGCTCGACCCATAGATCCCAACTTTTGTCTCTGGCTATTGTATCCCTTGTTATGCGATCATTATATTGCAATTACTGTTTCAGATTATCAGTTTTCTTTTTTCAGTAAATTATTCCAATGATTAACTGATCGTCGATTAATTCATTTGTGCGACAGGCGCTCATGCGCGATTCCAATACCAAGTACACGGCAGTCAACACCGTCGGATGACACCGTCGAGGACAACGACGACCCTAAACCTTGTCGTCCTCAAAGCTGTCCGCTTCGCGATCCTGGGGACGTTGTTCAAGACGACGATGATGACGATGAAGCCGATAACCGCAATGAAATGAGAGACCACTTTTTAGACTTCGAGGATGATGAAGACTACGAAGATGTGTTTCAAGACCTTGAAGATCATCATTCCGTCTCCACACAGACTGAATGGCTTTTTGACGAAGGTAAGAAAATAACCGGAATACAGTTTACCAGGTGTACAGGATTACCGATACCCAGTGAATAGGTCTCTTCTAGCCCAATGTTTTAATACAGTACCACTTTTATCATTACTAGTGTGATTCCAAGTAGTAAGTCGAAGTAGGCTCTACTTGATCGGGAACCTATCCACGTTCATGAGATAAGATGCTTGAGACACAGCCAATTATAACTAACAAACGGTAAAATCGAAATTTCACTTTCTACCTAGTAGTAGGATAAACATTATGCACAGCATCCGTCTTTCTTTCATCGTGATAAAACCGTGACCAAGAAGTCGCTAACTGTCACCTTCCCACACTCCGTTGTCATACCGTTATCCCTACCCACTTGCACCTCGCTAATTGACATTATTGCAAAATGGCTAGCTGTATATCGTTATGTGCACTGTTCGATTTGCATTTGCGTGTGTGCGTGGTTTCTATTGAGTCTTCCTGGCAGTCGGTCATGAGGCTTACTCATTGCAACTCCTATTTCCGTCCATGAAAGTAACATATCGTACATAAAAACGTCGGAATAAATCACTACATAATTATAGACTATAGCTTGTTATAGGTTAGATCTATTTACATGCTGGTACCCGTGCATATTTGCATGACACAGTGGCGCTAAATGAGAAACAAATCTGTTCAAGTTGTTACTATTCTTCCATTGGGTTCGCACGGGACTTTATTCGCGAGAAGGCACGGAACAAACCACTATAGCCAATTGTCATACGCATCCAATATACGTAGCAGCAAGATTAACCTTTAGTCCCTCTCCAGTGAAACGCTTCACGAGCATCATGCTTGTAAACGCCCGGGTCGTAACACTTGCCCGATCATGTTCATTGCTTCTCTCCGATATTTATCGGATGGAGCGCATATGCTCTGTTTAATAGACAGTCTAGTCTAGTTAGAAGATTCAAGTCCTCTCCAACATGAGAAAGGATAGAGTACGTCGCACCTGCGCACGAGCTGACCAAAATGATGTCTGCCCTATCTTCGACCACTTTTCAGTCTGACCGAGTACTCAGGCTGAGTGGGGGATGTGAGGGGCTTCGTAGCCTGTATGTCTTAGCCGCTCAGTTGCTGTTCCACTATTCCGGAATGGCGGGCAGTCAGGCGGACAAAAAAACTTACGGGACAGAGACGATCAGAACAAGAAGGCTAAGATCAAGTAAAATGAAATAGAGAGCTCAGGCGAAGCGGCGAATGAGGGGCCGATCTTTCGCCTGTTTTGTCACCAAAGTGCGACTATTATTGGGTCCTCGATAAAACCACGGACACGGCAGTGCCATATTATCTGTTTGGGGCCATAGTAGCATCGAAGAGTCTGAGTTATATATTAGTTCGACCTCGCTCGACCTTCTCTTTCTTTAGCCCTGAATTATCCTTACTTTTTCCGTTTTCATCGTTAGTTTCGAAACAGTATGACTACTGATGTATTGTGCACCTTAAGCAGGTTTCGACTTGAGCACAACGCATCGCAGGATATCAACTGTGCTTGCTCCTGCGCCTGACTTTGATCCGAGCTGCTCTGGTTCTCCGTCGACTTCGGCTTAGGGTCTGTCCGCCAATTCTCGCTCGTTCTACCTATCAGTCAGTCTTCATTGTTCGTGTTGATCGTCTACAGCGCTGCCGACGGCAGAGGTTCGAGGGGTGCGGACGGTTCTAAACCCGCCACCACATCACCTTATTGGTTCGCTTGCTTCGTTCCCGATCCGGTTAACGGCAACCGCCTAGAACATGCAGTGTGTAGGACGCAGGCAGGAGAACAGATTCAGAACGGACGTTAGTTTCGAAAGCTAGCCAAACCAGTCAGAGAGGTGCTTCGATGTCCTGCTTCTGGTCCTGTTATTGCTTGCTGTTGCTTCTTGTTCAGCTGTGATCGAAGGCTGTATCGAACGGGCAGCCTGCAGATCAAGCTGTGGTGGTTTCCATCCAGATCTCGCCCCTGTCTGAGTAGTCATCTTCTTCCCTCCCGTTAGCCCAGTACCGAAACGACAATCAACAGCAACGAAGCAAATGGCCAAGTAACGAAGCGGCCGATTACGCACGTAGCCATAGATCTGAAAGAAGAAGGCGAACAAGGCAAACGGTCGCGGGCCTAGGCTGCTATTGTTGCTTCGACGTCACGAGGTGGCCCCACCGCCTGGCGGGGTAGGGCTGAAGCCGTGGGCTGATTTTGCTCCTACGATCGCTATTGTTGTCGTTGTTGACGAGATGATAGTCATATTGTTGTTACAACGTGCACCAAAACGCCAGCAGCAACGGTAGCACTAGCAACGAAACAACAAACCAGCTGGAGCTTCACTGGTGCAATCTCATCGTCGCTATCATTTCTGCCTAAACAGCAGCTCCAGTGGGGTCTATTTTATTCGGTGGGGCGGCAGTGGGGGTGGGCGAAAAGCCTTGACTATGACCTCGTGCTGCTGTTGCATTTAGACCTTCAGCCGAGCAGTGAGACAACATACCACAACAGCACAGCTCAAGCAATAGATCGTCAGCCGGCAATCGCTTTGAGCTGGTGGCGACTAGTCCTTGATGAGCCTGCATGTGTGTTCGACTATCCTGCCTTAGTTGAAAGTAGCGAGAATGGGTGTGACTCTGAGATAAGGGGGTGCACTCAACCGTCTCACCCGTTCGCGCGGGTGGGTAGTAGTAGCGAGTGATCTAGGATCGATGGGTGAGCGAGCAGGACGGCGATGGGGTGGTGGCAGGAGCTGCAGAAGATTATATAGTTTGCTCGTTATGATGAACCGGCCATGGAGCAGCCAACCTGAAACTGGCGGACGAAGAAGGGTTTTTACTCAAATGGGAAGAAAAACAAGAAAAGCACGAAGACGAAAGTCGAACGTAGATAACCAAAGGTGCCGTGTTGCCTGCAGCCGGCCAATGCACCAATGCCGTTACTGCTAGTTTTGGGTTCTTTCATATCCCAACTCTGGCTTATTGCTTTTGCTCGGACTCGCTTTCTATCCATTCAGTAAGCCCATTCTCTGTTGTAAATGCCTATCTAAGTTTAGTTCTTCGATCGATAGGAAAGTTTCCTTACTCCTTTTAACACTAAGGTCTCTTCTTTAATCAGCCTTTGACTTGCTCGGGCAAGCTAACTCTGGTCGACAGCTAAAGCAAAATGAACTGATCCGGAGGCAAGGACGACAGGTTTCACTGGTATTACTGTTACCCGATTTAGCGCCATATATATCTATCGGAATCGCCTGCAGATACCGTAGCCTTTACGGGGAAAGTCACACCCAATTAATTTATGGTCGCCCCTAATAACACCGCAGAGTTCGTCAATTAAATTCATCCTCAGTCGTTTCTCAGTGTTGCCGATTCGCATTGATTCAATCTTCAACAAACAAAAGCTACGAATCCCCTCGTATAGCTGCGTTGCCTTGTGGCTGGACGTTCTGGTCAAAGTTTTCGACTATTTCTAATGTCGCAGTGTGACATCTAGATGTTGTCTTTGAAAGAACGAAATCATATTGTTCTATTTTGTATAGTTGTGTTTGGTGGGGGGGTGCGCAAGCGGTCAGGTAGGCTTCATTTAAAGGTATTAGTTGTTTTCTGGATCACTCGAACGCCTGTGAAGTCGCCTTGTTATGCTTGATTGTACCAGGGTGGAGCGTTTGAGTGTCAATTGGCATAAATTCACTAGTGCAATGAGACTACTAGTATTGCTCGGTTGATGGATCCTCAGAATGCTCCAAATATGGGCCGAAAATCAAATGGAAAACAGCCGATTCGAAGGATGAGGTATTTCTCTCACTGGCGGTAATTTCGAATTCTATGCATTGCACTGTCGATACGAAATATCCCAAATAGCTATACATCTGATTATAGCTAGAAGCATCTATCTGATATTTTTCAAAAAGCCACCATTCAGCTTAACGTCCATACACGCTTCTGCCAGTCTTGACCGCATACGTCGTCATTAGAGCGTTGTGGCAGTCGAAGAGACCACTGACTGTTAGTGCCCCATAAGCGTCGATTTAAAGATGCGATTTCGTAAAAGTAAAATGGCCAAGCAGTGATTGCATTGGCAAAAAGCAACGCTTTCGTTTATGAGCTTCGAGGACGTTTTGTAGTTGTGAGAGCTGAACGAGTAACAGGCTATGGAAATAAATCCGTTAATTTTACTTTTGTTGTGTCCTATGCGATGCTTTGGGTAATAGACAAATTCGAAAGAATATGGCAGACGGTGTGGGATGGATGAGAGCTCTACTGCACTCTTCTATACTTCAGCAATATCAAAATATATAGAACAGTGTACTGGCATTACAAACGTGACGCAGATAAGTTGTTGTTAAACGCGAATGACAAAATTATAATAATGTACTGCCCTTTTTTCATACAGTTACAAGCTTATTCAGTTTCATGGGCTCATATGTACACGCATCTGTTATTGATTTAACATAAAACATTGAATATGTTCTGATTGAATCTATCTCGCTATGTATATAGCTGGCGTAATATTCTTATTCTTGCCAACTTCTCCAGTTAAGCTATCAGTTCTGATCTTGCCAACAACAGACTCAGTTTCTCATAGGGGAGTAAATTGATTAAAGCTATTAGCATGGTGTATCCTGATCAATGCCGCCATGAACGTTAATAGCACCGCCGGTGCCACCACGGCATAGAGTTACAGGTGTGGGGTAATAGGTCTTAAGTGTTCAGATTGTTAGTTAGCTCAGTTAGTGATCTTCTCTTGGGGTAACAATATTAAACAAGTAGCGGTGTAACAGCAGGTCAGTTGACGAAACAGCAAGCAGATGAAACTGAGAGACACGAAAGTCAGGGGCATAGAAGGCACAAGTTGCTTCTATTGATGTTCACGTCTCATAGAGTAGAACAGAGGAGGGCTTCAATATGGGGGTCACCTTCGCCATCAATCGAGGCCAGCAAGACGAAATCGATACACGTCAATCATCGCAGTTAGCGGCGGAATAGACGACGCGCATCAGCATATGTCTGGGGTATCAGCCGCCGAGGTACACATCTGTTTATAGCTAAGTTGGCTTAAATGAAAACTGCTCTTCTTGATGATTTCTTCGTCTAACGACGAGGAAACAGCAACAACGGCTAAAAACGAGCGACAGTACCAACGACGAAATTCGGGCCCAAGCGAGCGAACAACAGAGACTGAGTGGAAAAAAGGTCTCAGGAGTTTGGCCTTTTGTAGAGAACTTCACAGTAGCATACGTGTGCTACGCCGATTTAGCTGCGCGAGCTGGCAAATAATTTTTTGAACAAAGTTAAACAGCGGCGAAAAAACCGTGTCTCCTGGCCACCATTGCTGCTGTCCACGTTTTCTCGGTTTCCCTACCACCGTGCGTAGTGCGGGATCCGGCAAGTCCCGCTGTATCGCCCTGGTGCCGAAGTTGTGGTACAGCCAAAGCATGAAGGCAGTACATATACTCAAAAACTCGTGACTCTAATCAATTTTTCAAAGTTAGGGCTATCGGCGTACAAGAGCCGGTTGGGGAGGTGGGTTAGGGGAGGGCAAAAAAGCGGGTAGGGTAGTCAGTTTTGTTCGATCCTAAATTCAAAACGAAAGCAAAGAAATATAGGGGTCTGTCATCTTCATCTATGGCTATTTTCATAACCATCAACATTATCATAATAAGTGATTACCAGGTCACCCTATCTCGCTCCTCCTTCTCGTCCTTTTGCAGTGCATTGCCTGCTGCTCACTCCATGACGTTGTATAAATGTGTGAGTGTGTGTAAGTACGCACTGCTGAACAGTTCATATAATTGTTAAAGCAGGCAAAGGCTGTGGCAGTTGGCAATGGCCGCAAAACGACTTTGTTACTTTTCTACTTCTTTTTTCATTTATGTCTTAGTTTTTATTATTGTTATTACTGGCTAATTAGCGATCGTTAGCTCACTGTAGGCCACAGAGTCGCGTCGATGGCGGCAGCGGCAGCAGCAGCAGCGCCATCGACGATGCTGACAAGTGTCTTTCCAAGTGACAAGAAGCGCTGTTTCTCTTATCGTGTTACATTTTTTGATCTCTGTTTTTCTGTTTTTTTCGATTCGGCTCTTCTCCCTTGCTCTTTTTTTGGTTTTCACCGCCCAGTAGATCTGTTGTTGGCGAAATTGAGATGGAAACGTTTTTTAGTTGGCCGCTTGATTGGTCGGAGGCCGTTTCCCTCGCTTAGTTGACGCTTCGTTTTCTGCTCCAAGACCTTCGTTTCGACAATTTATTGCCGACGCTGCTGCCGCCGCCGTCGCTGTCGCTGCTGCCGGCTGCTAAATGAGGCATGCTGCTGGTCGCCGTTGACTTGAGTTCCGATCGAGAGTTGCCGTCGAGCGGCGAGGTGGCGATCTAATGGCTAATTAGCCCAGCTGGGCCGCAAACATCGTCAGATCACTTCTCGGGCTGCCGCTACCTATTGCCTTCCTGTTTAGTCGCTACTACTATAACTACTAGCACAACTACGATGTTTTAATAGTAAAGGCTATCTCTCGTCGGCGCATCGGAAAACACCGGCTGACTGTGCTGGCGTTAGCAGCAGTAGCTCATAACGGGAACGAATGGACTCATCTGCACACAACAATCTTTTATGTATGTGCTCAAGTTGTATGGACGCGCGGGGCCTTCTGTCGTTCGTCGAACCAGGACAGCGGGAGCGGTTACAAAGTACCAAGCCGATGATGATTGGTTCTTCTCGTTGTTGGTACTGTGGCTAGTGGTGCTACTACGGACGCTGAACCGATTTTACGTTGAGCCGCAAGAGATGAGGAAAAACAGACGGACGGAATTGAGGACACACCATGGCCGTTGCCTTGACATCGACAATGCTCGCTCCCTGATAATACCAGATTATGCGTTATTCACAGTCGGCTACCCGGGAGGAAAAGCTGATTGAAACGAAGTATCCTTGAGAAACGAAGACGCGAAACTTGATGCTGTACACTCTGGTGAGTTGCGGTTTGCAATAGCGGACCGAGTTGAGGGGGTCGCAAAACGCTTGCCACTCGTGTGATCGCCTATAATTTACATAATTCATGTGGTTAAGGAATTAATTTCGTCTATTTATGACAGTGTTGTTCGCGCACGCGTTCTCCGAACTTGTCCTAACGAACAGATGTCAGGATTTCGAACTGAATGCTTGAGTAGTACGAGGATGGGGTAGGAAACAATCCGGAGGCAAACTGATTAAGTGTGCACGCTGACAACTAGCAGATGCCGCTTGTTGGCTACCGTCGTGCAACTCTCTAAAGTGACAAATGTCTAAAACGTATCTATTGCAGTAGAACCACGTACACCTTTACGTTGTTATTTATTTAGACTTTGTGTCGAATAAAGATAATGGCAGAAGTACGCGCTCGTATGGGACAGACGGCTTTACTGAAGCTTAGGACATGCAATCGATTATTTTGAAGTCATGAACGAACCGAAGAAAGTAAAAACAAACATGAATAGGACTAGATAGTATGAATAACAGGAAGAAGCGAACGAATAGACGTGGACAACAGTCGGTAATAAATCGAAATCAGAACGCTAGTTGCTTTTAATGTTCGTGCCCAGTGTCTAGTATCCTTCACCAAAGAGGCCTCGATTGTCCCATTATTCATTGTCGACCCAGCTCTATAGCGTGATGACACTGAAGCCCGTTGAAATTGAACAGCATTTGCTTATGCACTTCTACTACTTTATCGATTACGGTAGGACCCCTTGTACTGTCTACTGTAGTTGGTGCTGCCGAACGCTACACGGACGATCGTGCGTAGCCAGTGAGATCTGAGCGTGTATCGAGATACGAGGCTTTAATACGATATTAGCAACCTTAGCAGAGTAGATAAAACTATATAGCGGAGTATTGTGTTCTGGCACAGTTTTTACTATGGCTTGTGCCTTGGTAATACGGTAGTATTTTGGCTATTTTTACCTGAAAAGAAAAAAAATAGTTGATGAAATGTCGTCGTGAGCGATATCTGTTAGTTTGGTAGCTGGGTGAATACCACATGATCGCAGACCTTGTCTATTCATTACGTGAAGATGTAGCACTTCATTATTGAATTATATCGGTTTTGAAAGCTGCTTCATTACAGTAATCTTAACATATAATAAATAAAATGAGCTGCATTATAGGAGGCAAAACATGTTTATCACATATTTCAACAGTCGAAAAGATAAATATGCCTATTGATATGACACAGGACCGAAATACCAGGGAACATAGAGTACTATAGGATGTTACACCGATTTGAGGGTAGACAGCTCAACCAGAAATAAGGCAATAAAAAATCTCCAGAGCAAACTGGCTCTGTTTTTGATCTAATCTGGCCCGCATGGCCCGTACGTTTCTGACTTACGTCTGTTATTTGTACTTCTTCGCTTGCTCTCTATGAATCTTCTCGATTCAACTTAGCACTCACATCTCAACAATGGCTCCGCAGTATTCGTCCCTTTGAACTACCTTGCCCTTCTACACATCAGGCATCCACATAAACACAAGCAATAAAAATATATAATTATTATTAATTGCAATTGCCTGTGTTGGCAAAAATGGTAGCAAATACAGAGAACTACAGCTGGTGGCATATCCAGAACTGTCCACTCTAACCTATTTGCACGATACTTCGCGTTCTCGTTACCTTATGTATTATAATTTGACAAACAACACTATAACAATCACGCCTATACTGTAAAAGTAACACCTGGCAGAAACAGTCATCTTAGCATCGACACCAAATACATATATATATATATATATATATATATATATATATACAATTATAACAGCAGAAGTAGATTTATATGTCGGGAGCAAAACGAATGCGTACAGCGTTGATGAACGTGTTGATAGCCAAATGGGCGCGGAAATAGGTGCTGCTAGGGGCTGGTGACCATTAAGAAGCGGGACAAAATGGAAGGACGAAGGAAAAAGAAGTGATTGGTAAACGAAATAATACGCTGAACGGCTCGATGTCGATGGCACTCTTAGGGCTAACTGAAGTGTTCACACCTCATGCGCCAGTAAAGGGCCGACGTTTGTGGAACCAAGTTACGTGTATTATTGTAATATATATATTTATATATACGAGGGTACAGAAGCGCGGGTAGAAGCGGCTCCTCGTCAGCTCATTTGGTCAAGGCGCTGTCTAGAATAGGTAAATATCGGGGGCACAAAAAAACGTCGAAAAAGCGAAAACTTATTGCGATCAGGGCAGTCCGGGACCGCCTCATAATAGCGCCTAATAATAGCCGCTCTGGTATAGAACGCGGTATGAGAGCCGGTGTGTAACTCGTCTAATGATTGTAAGCTATAGTTATAACTGAAGAGCTACGAACTTATTGGAGGTAGGCCTTAGTGGTCGAGTGATTAAGTGTCCGAGGTGTCGAACATTGACTGAGTCGAAATTATCTAGACACTGTTACTGAATGCTAAAGATCCACTCCACACAAATCGGCTGAACAACTGAAAATAATAACAAGCGATATAAGAAGACAGATTACGTTGGTATTTGACGAAAACAAACCAGTTTCTTAAGTGAGCCATATGGACACGAGTAGCAACATCTAGCATCAGGATCCGCAACGTCCCTATGGAACCGCCCACCGTCCATTTGGCAGAAACTGTCTATTACACTACTGCGGATCTTCACAGTTGGCATCGGTTAGCCAGCCTTTGTTTGAATAGTGACTGCTCACTTATTTTTGAGGAGAGATGGTTAAGGGAGCGTCTCTGATTGATACAGGTTTGGCCAGTAACGATAGGTAAGCATAATGTCTACTATTGTGGACATGATACCAAGCGCAATCGATGAAACAGGGTAATATGGCGTCATCGGCGTAGCTGATCGCTTGTCCATCAGCTGCTGCATGAGTCACAACAACTAAACAACTGTTAGACAAATGAAATGTCTACTATGCGTATGTTGAAGAAAATATGGGTGGGTTGCAAGATTACGTACCGTTACGGGGGCAAAATAATCGTTTGCTTTCTATATGTGTGTATATATATATATATATATATATATATATATATATATATATATATATAGTTAGAAAGTGTAGAGCTTCATAGCGTATAAAGAGGCATGCCATTTCTTGCAGTCAACAAAAAATATTGTATTCAGTGAAGACATCGGCCATAAATTAGAGCATGCACATGAGCCGTTATGCAGGCCGGATCTTATTTGCGTAAATTAATAGTCATATCTACGCAGAAGAGTAATTGCGACAAAAAACATCGTCGCGCATAGACAAAGCAGCCGTATTGATCACCGCAGTGATCTAATAACACGACTCGTAGAGGATACTTGTATTTCAATTTATTATTCATTTTTAAGTACTGTAAAACCGTACTGTATACTGGGCGTTCTTCGCCCAGTATAAGAGTTCGAGAGGGTCCCCACGGAAACAGAATTTCACGACACGGAATTGTCAAAATGTTTCCCGTCCGTTCCTCACCTTTTCGCCTTAGACCAAATTAGAGAACATGCTTTCTTTCGCGTTGGCTCACTACAACGTTAGTCTAGGTGTCACCATAAGCTGCACTCTCTACGGACGTGATATAACCTTATATAATCGAAAAGGACCAGCTTATACATGTGTTAAACCTCAATTGCAAACAGCTAAAACGGCAGGGTAGCCTACTACGTATACGAATGCCTGTTTTGATTTGTGTGCATCTAAACACTTTTGGAAAGGTACGAGACTACGGGCGACAACAACGTTAAACGAGTCGCTATTAAACCGATGACATCGCCTAGACCGCTGCCCAGTCATTCGTTAGTTCACTAGCTTGAGTTCGTTAGGTACGAGGTGATTATGGAAGTTGGCTTTAATCGTCGATAAAAGCCAGATGAAGCAGGACAGAAGAGCGGGCGGCTCTTCCTACCAGTACCTAGAGGTAGTAATACCTAGAGGTACATACGAATCTGTTAATTGGTTAGTCATGAGTCAAAGCTGCTGGAAGATAACAGTCTGCTAAGATGATACGCAGTACCCTAATCGTCATCAGCAGTATAGTATCTGGCATAGATGAGATGCAATGCAGGCGTGACGCAGACCGCCGGGGTCTTGGTTAAAAGATGCAGGCTTTGGCAAGTGCGTACGACTTTGTCCTTAGTCACTGGGCTGCCGGACCCGAGATGACGATCAGGCGAGCATACGCGTAACTCACAGGTTTATCCACCCTGTCCGGTTGTGAGTTGCGGTGAAAAGGTGCAAGAAAATAAAAATGGGTCATGAAGAAAAAGAGATCGAAACAGGGAAAATCGAATGAACTTGTAATACAAGAAATCCGGTTGGAACCTGATATTCTTGTTCCCGCCTTTTTCAGGCATTGCATTTGATTCTCTGTGCTGGTGCTGGCGATGTTGGTGCTATCGTTGCCTTCTGCTCGCCTGCCTGCTCCAGCTGACGCTTGCTGAGTCTCGGAGTTTTGAAGACGCTTTTGCGTCCGTACTTGTGTGTTTTCGTATATTCGTTCATTTGTGTGTAAGAGCAGCGCTCAGCCGGTTTGGTTCGCAACCCGTAGTCGACCCGTACGGCTGCTGTCTTTACTGTTTCTGTCGTGCGTTCGTCGGAGCTAGTAAAGCGAGTCTCGCACCTGGTCAACCCAGATTCACTTATCTATGTTCGCCCTCAGCTCTGAACAGCGCTCAGCCTGTACTGACAAACAGACAGACGTAGGCGAACATTCATAAAGACAGTCCAGAAATGTATGGAGAGCTAAATCTCGCGCTTCACAGTTTTTCCTTCTATCTCCCATTTGAGCGCCAGCCATAGCAACGTTAATAGCAGAAACATGCAGGTCATAGATGTCACTGCTCGTGCCGCTTCCTTTTAGTGCCCTGATGGTAACGGTCATGGTATTGGGTGGTTGTCTGGTTAACTGGATGTGCAGTATATGGAGGGTGGACGATTTGTTCGGACGCCGCGTGCACTTACTTCCCCGCACGCTGCCATGGACAACATACGACCGCGTTGAAAACCGCAGAAAGATGTGCGACAGCAGGGGTTTCAGCATTGTGGGTACGGAACTCTTCGGATAACGAAACTAAATAAGTAGCTGGGCATTTTTTCGCTACCAGTCCACCGGGACAAAGGTAAGAATAAGCGTTTCTGAGGAGCCGCAGTTCTTAAAGCTAAACATTAGTAACTTGATCGTGTTGTAGATAAATCCGTTATTGTCGGAAATAAGCCTAGTCTTGCAGCTTCGTTTGCAATGCCGGCCTGCCTGTTTGTCCATCGACTTCAAACTGATATCGTAAGGCCGTATTCGTTACATTTCTTGCAGCATGCTCCTGTTGCTTCTCAACGGCTGGGGCTTGTGATACTGGCAAAAGTTAATACCACTCAATCCTATGCCTGTAACTGTTTATACTTTATGCCAGCCGCTGATTAATGGCTGTTGACGCAGTTACATCATCCCTCATGTCAATAGGCGGAGAGGCTTATTTAGTCAGAACATTTCAGACATCCATCGGTAATTGATACATAGACATATATAGAGCGATCGTCCGTCACCGGCGACAACTATACGAGTCGAGCAGATGTTTTACTTACTGATGATATTGACGTTGCTAATGCTGTCAAAGAATGATTTGCCTTAAAAAGAGATTACTATTCTGTTTCAATACGATACGATGCGCGTCAAATGTCTCGATGCCCACTGTGTTTCTTGAAATTTTGTCAAACACGTTACGAGGGGCATTGGCTGCACAACGATATGTCTATTTATTGCAAGGTATTATGGTCTAATCTAACTAATGGCAGGATAAACACAAACGAAGATTGAATTTGTCGACACGCTAGGTCCACACGTCTTGTCGACCGCATCTAGTCTGTCGGCGCGCAATACTCATTGACGCAGAGGATAGCTCAGCATCACTATATAGCTTGCCCTTTTGATGTTTTTTTGGGTCGTTTACTCTATCGAATAGACTGCCATTATTCTATCATAGCTGCACGGAGCATTTCAGATACTGACGTGACAAAGACCACAGACGTCTTGACAACGACCCATCCACTGGAGCACGTAACTATTTCATATTGCATCGATCCAGAGGAACATGTGCGGTCGTGTGCCGGGCTGACCGCTATGTCGTTTTTAGACAATAATAGTAACAATAATAAATACACTTTTTTTTTGTTCAAAAAACTAAATCGATTTGTATGAAGCGCTGAGCTGCCGGTGTCGACTTGCAGAGACTTAGGTTTATATGGGTATATATATATATATAGAAAGACAAAACAACAATATGAGTTGTCATAACAATAATAATAATAATAATTGTGGTCATCAAAAGAGCATATCATCGCTTTTGGTTATGGATGATGAAATTTCACTCGTAAAGTCGGCTAGTTATTGGTTGAAGACATGGAAGGCGTCCGGGTTCGCAGGGGATCAAAGCCATCAACACCGCACGTAGACTAAGAAGCCGAGCATTAACATCAGCGACAAACAAATGCCCGAAGACCGCTCATTGACACATATATGGGAAGATAAAAATCGTCGTATATGGTTAGGTAACTCGTTTAGTCTTATTCTTCCTCCGGCTTGCTGTTAAATGGTTCATAGCGTCTCCAGTAAGTTACAGTCCGTTTCGTCAGTGTTGCTGTTATCGTGATACCATATGCTATGTGATCGCGTAGCAGCATCTGAACGATCAAAGGGACGATGTCTAATATTTTATATTATAACACATAACGGTTCCGCGAAACAGAAGCGGCACGCGGAGGTTCAGCGGTTTTCGGATGAAGAATAGCTCGCTTTTCGACAGTTTTCACCGGCCGGCGACAGCGTTGGCGTTTACCTGACGTGTGGACGCAGATCGCTCGTGTGAATCTGCTTTACCTATGGTCATGCAGCTTCGTGACTAGGCGGGCTACAGTAGTTTGTAAGCGCGCAAAGAAGCTCCGCTCGTGGGTGGGCGGGCGGATGGGCTAGTCGATGGTCATTGGCCAATTCGATTGGGTAACACCACTTGTTCTATTACCGTTACCGCTGCCGTTAGCGGGGTCTAGCTGGTCCACTCGGTGGAAGTTCTGACCATCGAACCATTGAAGGGATAGCGTCGAGAAAAGTGCTTCGGTTGACACTGCCATCATCATTCTCGTAATGTTAGTCTGGGGTTGAACGCAGTTAAATTCTTTATTGTAGCTTAACACACGTCATTCTTTCGCGTCCGTGTACCGTTGACCTATGACACAAAGGAGAAGACAAGTACCCTTGCTCATATAACAGTTCAACTTTGGCTAGCTAGCTAGCTAGCAAATATACTACACAATATAATAACTTCACAGCATTTTCTCATGGCCGGTCACCTCGTAAAATTTCTATTTCACTGACGTCAATTTCTAATAATTCTTTTGTCTAATGATTCTTTTTTATGTGGACGCTATTTAGCTAGTGGTGTACACAACCAGATGATAGGCACAAATCTCATCGAAACAAAAAAAAATTGCTAAATAAAAAATCTTATCAATGATGAACGATATTTCAATGGTGAAACGCACATGCTCAATTAACGGATCGCAGCAACAGAGATAGCGATCCTAAGTCGCGCATGTCGTACGTTTACGTCCTTCCATGGACCCCTTATTTGCCAGCGGTGATGACTAATACGGTGTCGCGACACCGATTAACAGGAGTACAGCAACAAAGAGCAGTCATTATAGTGTCACACTTGTTTAATTTTGTCTTTTCTCTATATATTTTCCCGTATATCCATAGACATTGTAATCATCATTAAATTGAAACCCTCTGATGTGTTGTACATTGAATAACAGAGGGCTACCGGCCAATAGCTAGTAACGGAGCTGCCCACAATCGCCAACAATAGACAACATGGTCGTTGTTTCGAATGGAACCGAAGTTCCATTTCGTTTTCGTGGTATTTGCTCAGTGGTCTCACTCCATTCTGTCCTCTTAGCGTTTTGTCTTGCTCTCCACCCTGATACTCGAGCAGCCTATTTTTGAATTTCTCTGTTTTCTCTTGAAATAACGCGTCACACAATAACGTGTTTAGGTAAAGAAAAAGTGCCTTCTTACTTATTTCGTTTGCTGCTACTTACCCCAGTTGGGCCTACCGTTGTTGCTGTCGTCATCGTCGCCGCGGTCCTCCGTGCTGTTGTCGTCGTCGTCGTCGTCGTCAACTATTGTTACTTCAGGTGCTATTGATGGCGATGCTTCAAAATATCGCTGCTGCAACTGATTTTGTTCCTTTCTTCTGCCATCATCTCAATCTCGATTGTTGTCACATTTTTAATATCGAATTTTATGTGCGCTAGCTCTAGCCAGTTCTCCGTGTACGTCCCTTCGGTCCCTCGATCCTGACAAGTTTTGTTGTATCCGTTCGTTGCTTCTGGCTATCTAGCGTCCACCGATCGCTTTGCCTTTAGCGTTCTTGGTTGCCTGTCTCCTGCTGCTGCCAACGAAGAAGATAAGCGAGCCAACAAAAAGAAGAAAAGCAACGACAATAGGAGCACGACCTAATGTCGAGCGTAAGTCTCGCCGCAGCAGCATAACCGTAACATTATCAGCTTCGTCAACTACCGCAGTAGCAGCAGCAGCAGCAGCAGTATCCGTTGACAACAGACCTCTCCCTGTCCATGTCTCTTCGTCTTTCGGGAAACGCGAGAAAAAGCAAATTATTGTTGAATCCATCGCAGAAAACGAGAGATGAATCAAAAGCCGTCGAGAGAGCAGTCTAAAGTCGAAAAGACGGGGCTAAAACGGGAAGTAGAAAGAAACAGAACTGAGTTAAGACGAAAAAAACGACGACAAAGTGAATGTCGGCCCGCGGGGAGGGGGTGCGGTGGGATCGAGCTGAGTAACGCAGAAGTTCGATTGTAGTAGTGGTGGTGGTGGTGGTGTGGTGTGGTGGTGGTGGTGGCGGAGGTGAGTGGGGCGGCCACAGGTCGCGGGATGGCCCCGCCGTCCGCGGTCGTCGACTAACGGCTACAGTCAGCAGTGGCTGCACCGAAGCCGTTAGCGTCAGTGTTGCCCGCGCCGATGCTTCTGAAGACCAGGTGCACCACGTGTGGTGCTGGCGATTCGTTGAGAGTTGCTGCTGCTGCTGCTGCTGCTTCTGTGTTGTTCCTGATCATGATGATGCGGATGCCTTGGTGCTTGTCGTTGTAGCTGAGCGAAGAACGTCGTCCGCGGCCACCGGCTTCAGTCGCTAGTAACTTCTGCGGCGGCTTCGCCGTTAGCGGGTCCGGTGGCAGATCGATGCCACTACCGTCGCTCGCCATCGCCACTGTTGTAGCAGTAAGATGACAACGTCGCCGCTGGCGCTTGTCTCGCTTGGTGTTGCCGCGCTCCCCCAAGCAGGACCGCTGTGTTTCGCTGTCTGGATGTCTAGGAAGCTATAAACTAAACCGGTCGCCTTTGCCACACGGCTGACAGTCAAAGGCTGACACATCTTACCGTTTGTTAGCTTTCTCGCGCGTTCTTTCTATAAAGAGATCGATCTCTCGTTCATTTTTTTGTCTCTAGTCGTCTTGAAAAAACCTCCAAGTGAAGACGATTTAAGGACTACGATGACAACGGTGTATATGAGACAAGCTGACCACTGAAACGAAGAAAACTACTCACCGTAGCACTGTGTGAATTTTTGTGGTGGCTACCAAAAACGATGGTAGGATCGTTGAGGACCACGACAAACACGAAGACAACAATGATATGACTGACCATCAAAATAATACGACACGATCTTTCGTTGACGTTTATAGTCACACGAACAGATAGATGCGTTCTGACCGACTGGACACCCGTAGAGCGCCTCTGCTTCGGTCAACACCAGGGCACAACGCAATTATTATGAAATAATAATTATAGCTGATAAGAGGACGATATTCTATAGAGACATGGTAATAGTTGCAGTACAGACCTGCGGGCCATGTCGTTTCCTTTGAAACGGTCACAGAAGACGAGATAAGGGACGTAACACAAACAGGAAACAAAGAAAACAGGCAACGGTAACCGGAGTAAATCTTTACTTATCTATTTGATTGAGATTAAACATGCATTGTACATTTTGCGTTTAGCTGTGTGAACGGATTGGACAGAATCTACCTAACGCCATTGTTTGAGCCTTTTGTTCAAACGCGGATACGTTCGCTATAGAGTAGAATAGAAATGCATAAACAGGAGATCGGTGTTTAGTGTACTTGCTCGGGCGTCACGGTTGTTTAGCGTTAGCCGGTACAGATTAAACACGTCGTTCTGTAGCAGTCTGTGCTGTCTGCATATTAGGTAGACAGTGCCAGTGTGACTGATACTGCCCTATTACCTTTCTATTTTGTAAGGAAGAATCTAGCCGTAGACTAATTTAAGGTTCGGTCGGGTTGTATAGAGATAAATGTATGTTAGACTAGTAAATCAACTTGGCTTCCGCAACGAATAAGGGGATAGATCTAACTGGCTAGTAGTTCTGCTCTGTACAGGCGTAACCGATCAACTATACCGGTACACAATGCAATATCTTGGCTGTTCTGGGACACTACAAAGTGCCGGCCACGATTAGAGCTATAAATCGTCGTAATTTTTTTCCCTTCTGTAAGCGAATACAGTTGGCTACGCTCGACCATAGTGGACTTATTTCTGCGTCTCACTCTTTCGTCTATTCCTACTTTTCGCCAATGGACAGCCACCATCCAATTCTAATATACCAATATAGACAATAGCAAGCGACAAATGACAGAAGCAGTACGGACGACTCTGGTTGATCAGAAGCGCCGCTCTTGTCATTTTCTTCGTTCCCGTCTCAGGCCGTTCGCTTATACGTTAGGCAATACTGACTAGAGAGATATAGCAAGAGATAGCATCGCTCTTCAATATTACTCTAGCTTCTGACCAAAGCGGTTGCATTTTTAAACCGTACCTCTATCGGATACCGCTGCCACGAGATTTCGCTGTGGGCAAAAAGTAAAAACAGATGAGAACTTAGGGCTAATAGAGACAGAAAAGAGCAACAGAAAATCAAATGAACGACCAATACCCTCTGATGATTAGCTAAGACTATTATTGTATTGCGTTTACTTCGATAGAGACAGCTGCGTCGTTTATTATGCGAAGTGCAGACTGAAGTCGTCTTTCCCGTCGGCAAAATCGTAACGGGGAACTCACTCAAAGGTTCTTAAAGATTCGACGTAGTTCGAAGCGTTCGCGAAGCTGAGACAATAACGCTTGCACAGTATGATTCTTGTATATATATATGTACCCGATGTGTGTCTTAAGTGATCCGCCGATTGATCGTCTGTCGCTTCTCAAAGCTTGAGGGTCTTTTTCGTGTGCAACTAAACAAATACGTAATGCGCAGTGGTGAACTGTACACGCTCTTTCAGATATGGAAACTCGGTTATATCTACCTGTAAGTACTACGTCCTCATGTTGCGGTAAGGCCAACCGTCATCGTGACTAGGCAAAACGCGAACGGATAAGGAATTGCATTGTCAATTTTCACAGTGAGGGCTCTATTCATTTTTACGATGTGTAAATGACTGTTAAATCTAACCTTTTAGCTTCCGTAAACGACTAAAGCCATTATTCTTACTCAAGATGTCCTGTATTTTAAATTCGTGTACACTGTTTTAGAAGAATGTTAAGCCTTCGAAGACATATTGGGATTAAAAAGTTCTCTTACTTTGCGCAAGAGACAACGACGCAAGAGATCGACCAACTTATTGTCACAAACCATATAGTAATTACAGTTTCAACTGCATAGATTAAACACGCCCACAAGCGACTGTAACTCTAGGCTCAGATTCTAGGCTTGATGATCCAGTTAAATCAGCATTCCTGTCCATAATTTCTTCGCAAATCTAAGCTTCTCTTCGTCCTCTGCTTGCGGTCTATTTAACAGATTGTGTGCTCGTTCTCAGCGTACGTCGTGTGTGTCTATGCAAGACTGTTTACTGGCGGTTATTATTAGTAGTCACTGTCCGATTTTTCTGTTTGTCCAGCATCACCACCGAAGTTTCTCAGGTACTCAGATTGAGTAATGGTAGTCTTCTCGTTTGTATTGTGCACTTGGTTTACGTCAAAACGTGGCCGTCAAAAAGCGGACATATCCTTCTTGTTGAGAATACGTCTATTACATATGTTCTATGTTGGAATTTGCTTGTCTCCTAATATAATGCAAGCATGTTACATAATTTTCGTTCCATTCTACCGTTGGATCTTCCGCCTGAAAACGCTGAAACGCAGCAGCGAATATATACAGCCAATGCTTATAGGACAATCGAGTATACCGGGCCAATACTAGGATCAGACGAAAATAATTTGTATGAATTCGACGTTCGAGCTCAGCTTCACCTAATAAAACCTCGACGCTATGGTTACTGTTTGTATTCGCAGGTAACGGTACAAAGCTGATCGCGTTTGTGAATGTAATGATAGTCTCATTTCTCTGCGCTCTGTTGGTCATTTTTGGTACACGTACATATAAGCGACCAATGCCCTCATGGACACTGGGTGGAAGCGCGCTTCCGATGAAATCCATAGTAATTGCTCTCGGGGTCGGATACTGTTACCTGTTAAGCAGGGAGAGAAGATTGGCCATTCGAAGGAAAAGATTAGGTAGTCTATCTCGTTCTGATATTCTTCAGCCCCGTGCGGCCATCCACTATGACTCAGATTTCTATTCGAAGTGCCTGATTCGCTCCCTATAGATGGCCGAGTTAGGTTCAAGTCTCGCTGCTCTATAAGCAGCTTTCCATCGGATCCGCGTTACGTAACCGGCGCAGTACGATGAAAGCAGAAAAAAAAACATATATATATATATATATGTCCAAAGAAGACTTGACAAAATTACGTGCATCTAGTGCAGATATGGTTCTTAGTAGCACTATAGTGCCGATTGCATTGGTTGATTGGCTTAAATGGGAGCAGAATAAACATGCTAAGACAGGATAAGCCAATCATTAACTTCTTGTAAGCGATGATTTTGGAATTTTTGAATACGTGCTTACCGATGCCAGGTCATACGCCCGCTCGTAGCAAAGGTAGTAACGCTTGTCGCCGTAATGGGGTCCAGTAGATTTCGGAGTAGTGCGATAACGTAGTCGCTCCCTTGATCCCGCCTCTTTTCTGACTCACTTTACGGGTCGCTGACTACCGGGTCTGTTTCATTCCGCGCCGCTTCTCAACGGCGTCGCTTTCTCTTGCTACTAGCGGTGTTATTATCTATGAGGCCGCAGCAGTGTTGCGACGTTTACACGATATGCAAATATAATCTACGATATGTGGAAGCGAAGCAGAAAAATTAGCATGAAAAACAGCTCTGCTCCTTGACGGCACCGTATGGTCGGCCACCCGTCTATCTATACAACGGTAAATGATCCCTTCCACAAAGTCAACATCGTAATGAATTGATGAGCAACGAAGACAGCGACTTCGCGCAAAAATAGAAATCATCATCTTCGACGCCACTGATCTGCACCCGCAAATGTATCAGCTCTCCTTGGGCGCCTTCGTTCTCCTTGTGAAACTCATTTCGCCCTTGTTTTTGTATTCGTCGCCTCGTAGGCAACGTAGCGGTTGCAATAACACATTTAATCAGAGCCCTAACAGTTACAGACATACGAACATAGAACACGGATAGATAAATGGATAACAGGTGAATTCGTTGGTGAACACCAAACAGGTTCAACAAACATCCCCTTCTAATTACGATGATAACAATAATCATGACGACGAAGAAGATATACTGGTGATAAAAGTGGCCAACTGCTATAGTATAGATTCAAGCGGCTCAGTAACACGGCGAGGAGCAACTGCGTAATCTTTATCATCATATTATTATCATTACTAGGGTGTTACTTCTATTGTTATTATGTTTTGTACTTTATTACCACAGAGCACGACTTTCAGCCATCTTGTGTCACCCACCTTTTGCCGTTCCCTCTCTCAGCTCCAGTGGCTTACCCTGCTTTCGAGACCAAAAATCAGCGAATACGGATTCACAAACGGGAAACAGAAGACCAAAAGAGAAAGATAAAACGGAAAATAGATGAACAGACGAAAAGCACATGGGTTAATAGATAAGTCATGGATGGGCAGCTAAAGCCGATTCTCCAAGTGGCAGCGGGAGAGCCTGCCTTTATGCGACGCATCCCGTGGTCTGCACCAGAAGCAGTAGCAGTAGCAGCAGGGAAAACTGTTTTGCATATAGAACCAAGTGAGGGCCCCGATTGGGTTTGACGCTAGTATACGGCAGTAAAAGACAAACAGCAACCGAAAGCAAAGCCTTCATAAAGAAGTTGGTAAGAGGGATGGGTATCAGAAGCCAGAATGGTACTAAATAAAATCCAAGTAAGGCGATGAAATCAAAGCGTCAGGGCGAATTGGGTGATGGTTTCCCGCGAAAACCCCTTTTACTAAATCCTTCTATAAAATGAAGGCAAGAAAAGGAGCAAGAGTCTTCGTTTTTCAGATATATCGATAGTAACCATCGTCTAGGCAAGATTTGTTGGCTTTATTGAAGATTTGCTTCTTGGTCTTCGCCTTAACGGGGGTGAGCAGGTTTACATTTGTTTGCCTTTGTCGTCTTCCAGGTATTGTGCGCATGTTTACGAACTACAAGATGCAAAGCGTTGCTATTAGATCTGATCGATTTTGGGTGACTAGTCTCGATTGATGTTTAGTTTGATCCTCTTTCTGTTGTTTATGGTGATTTCTTGAAAATTTTAGGCTCATCTATACGATCGTCGCACAGGTGACATGTTGTTTTCCACGCTTGCATTTTGTTTTTTTTTTTCTCTTACATTTTTTCTGAAGTCATTGAAGACATCCACACAGCACCCATTCATTACCGAAGGTTTGCAAAGGTTTTCGATAATTTTGACATAAATCGTTGTTATCGAGGCGGCGTTGCTGTTGATGTTGCAATCAGCGCAGCTGCCGCTCACTTTTTTTTTGTTTCGATTGGGGCAACAAACCGAGGGAACGGAGAACGGAGGGATTAGTGTCAAACTGAAAACTGCCCCCAGCTGTACATATATTTTTCATTTGTCCATTTTCACTCTCGTCGATGCGGTGACCCTCTTACTTTTCTATCATCTTCTTCTTTACGCACTGCAGCCATGTCCATTTAGTAGGTGCATGTGCGTACGTACGTACGTGCGTGCGTGCGCGCGCGCGCGTACGTATGTGTGTGTGCCACGTCTTCGACAAACTCAGCGGGTGCTATTGAACGACGACCACTGCAGCAGCGCCAGTAGCGACGCTGGCCATTACAACAACAGCGTTAATAACGGCAGCTAATAGGTTGTATTACACCGGCGACTTTGGGTCTCTACCTCTACTCTTTGCTCCCCTTGGATCCTTTCGTTTGTCTCCCGGTTTGTGGCTGTCTGATTCGACTTTGGCCTATCGGTCTACCGGTGCCAGTCCATCCGATCGACGTCTCTGCCGCCAATGTGTGTTGTTGTTATTGTTTCTCTAGGGGCTACGTTATGTAGCTGTTGGTTAATCCGCTGCTACTGCTGCAGTTGATGGGGAGGAGGCAAGCCAGAGCGACGTGGTCGGGTCGGCGGCAGCGGGCTAAACTGGCTGTTGTTGTTATGGTCGACTCAGCCGTTTTTCCTGTGTTACTGCTTTTACTGTCGCTGTGGCTGGTGTTGTTATTGTGGGGTCGATATAAGACAGTTTCGGGACGAGATGCGAACGAACGAACCGGCGGGCAGGGGAAAAAGGAAAGAAACATCGATTGTACGCACCTGCGTTGCGTTCATCTTACCTCGATGCGAACGAGCCACGGGCGGCAGGTAACGAAGAAGACTCGCCTCGACTTCATGCCTCTTTTTTTTCTGCTTTTCTGTAACCGCTGCTACTGCTCGATTGCTACGTGCCCGCTCCATCGGTCCGTCCCCTTAGTCTGCATCTTCTGCCGTACGCAGGCAATGAGAAACTAAAGTAAAGAAGGACGCTTTTTCGTCGACTGGCGCTGGGTTCGAGGTTTGCTATCAACAAGTTTTCTCATCGAAGTCGCACCGAGTTTTTGGCGTGGATGCGTAAAGCTCGAGTATGACTACAGTCACAAATGACTATGGAAAAGTACTAGACGCTTCTACGATGAGCGTGCCCAGAGTCGACAATCGACGAGGAAAGGCGGGCCACCAGACGACTTCGACAACCCATGAACGCCGAGCGAATTTACTGCGGCCTGCCTGCCTGCTTGCCCATTCGTTTGTCTATTGCTTACTTGCCTGTCTAAGCAAGAACGAGAGCGCAAAGCAATATGCAGTAACATCAACACTAAGGAGGTGTCGTTTGCGCTGATCGGTTTGAAGTAAAGTCGATCCATCCAGTCAGCTGCTCACGCCACTTTTCGCTAGTCAGCGAACACTTGTCGCACTGGACGCGTCTCTGCTGGATGATCTTTTGCTTCGTTGTCGCTCTCGCTAGTTTCCGTAGTCGCGTATTCGCTCGATAGTCCAGTAGAACGAAACCGGTGAGAACAGCTGCGTTGACTTAAGTGAGTTCATGCACGAACACAGGCTCTCGGTTTTGGCTAGCCGCTATTGGATTTGTTGTTTTATATTCTTCACTGCCTGTGTTTAAAGCAGAGAACTGACTTCACAATCAGCTGACAGCAGTCGCTGTCTAATGATGGCTTTTGCATGACTCGTGTCAGAAGTCGATCGGAGGGCTCCTTCCATCATTGAGAACGATAGTCAGGTAGGTCAGACACATATACATAGATTCACATGTATCACACACAACAGTGGAAGTCGGGCAGCAACGGATGTTACGACTTTGACGGCCGCCACTTCTGTCTGTGTTGGACGGCATAATTTATTGTTGTGGGATAAAGCTGCAGCCCCATAGCGATTGCCCGAACACCAATATTATAGATTGCAAGACACCCGGAGCGCGTAACGGGACTCATGGGACGCCAAATACCGGTCCAGAAGCCCTATAGGCTACCGGCTGTATTCTCGTCGCGGGGTGATCTGGCGTTGGCGACGCTCCGCTTCAGAAGTTTCGTTTTATGAAGAACAATTAATGGGACAATTGGCCTCAGCTGTGCTTGTCAGCCGGCTAGCTAACTATAGTAGCATAGAAGAAACGATTGTTTAGTGACAGTTAGGTAAGAGGCAAAACAGAGAAAATAGTAGGCAGAAATAAGGTGACAGATGGGGCACGGTCTATCAGAAATGCTACCATTTTCGATTCCGAATGCCATTTATCTTCACTCGTGTTGCATCATACGCTGCGAGTTCCCGACGTCTTAGTGTTACGTGCTTTGTCGAAAGGAATCACGTGTTATTAGTATTATCGTTTATGAATTTTTTAGTAGAAGCAAAAAAGAAAATTATTTATTTCTGAATCCACCCACAGCTGTCTTATATCAGATGTAGGTGTATTCAGAAATATAAAAGAATAGACGGACAGCGTAACAATATGACAGTGAAGATCGAAGAGACCTTTCATATGGCACCAGCATCAGTTGTAGAAATCTACTACATCCCCATTAACCAGTTACGTATGACGGTGCTAAACCTTCTCGACATAGCATTAGCTGTAAAGCAAATTGCTTGAGGCTTTTTACGTAGCCAAGGTCATATCTCCGAGTGGTGGTAGAAATATCTTCCAAATTTAATTAACGGCTTCAGTGTTAATTGCTACTCATTGCCTTCATCGTTTTTCATTCCTTCTTGTTCTGAATAACATTGCATTTTTCGTATGCGAGTACGTTGTTTAAATGTGACCCATGTCCTTCAACGGTTTCAAGCACATTATATTACTCTGCTGAAATTTATATATATATATAAATAGGCGATTGTCTCCAGGCTATCGACACGTTCTCTTTTCGATTTATTCTCTGTTAGCATAGCGTTGTGAGTGGGTCAACAAGAGCGAGAGACAAAGGAGTTGGATCAGCCAGCTAATCCGTCCGTAAAAATGTCTGAAACTGCAACGTCTCGTCGTTGCGACATGTCCCTCCAGCTCGAGTCGTAGGCTCTAGCGAAGCCTTTTGGCCTAAGCAGTCCGTACGATTGCGGCCGCTGCCCGGGTCGCGGATACGCCGTTTCACTAAGTCGGCTGTCAACAATAACATTAGTAACATTAGCAGATCCAGTTTACCTCGCCGTTGACGACCGAAGTGTGATCGCAATAAGCGATGACGTTCCAGTAGTGAACCGCACGCGTCGCCTTAAACAATTACGTGAGAAAAGGAAAACGTCGACGAGAGTTCTTATAGAATGATCCAGATAGACCGAAAACAGATACAACGATTGTATCAGCCGTAGCAGTGACACTCAGTTGGTTTTCGAGATGTTGGAAAGGTTCGATGGGGCCGATGATTCAAACGAGCCAATAGCATCAACGCGAACGATGATCGTACGCGGAATAGCAGCAATGTCCTCGATGGTTCTATATCTCTACGCCTTCGCATGAGTGTCTACAGTAGTCTGTTCTTCGGAGTGATCTTGCCGTGGCTAAACAAAGAAGTATTACAAGTACCACAACAATATCGAGCACGGCAACAACGCCAATAACAACGATGCCACCTGGACTGATGCGCCGAAAGCAGTAGCAGCGGCAGCTCGTCGTCGAAGAGCAAAGCCTATCCGCCCGTTGTTCCTGCATCGCCACGGAGCCGATCTGACACGGGCAGAAAGATCTTAGTCCCGGCTATTTCTTCTTACTTGTCGCTTGATCCAACGCCAGCGATAGTAGCAGTAATAACAACGGCAGCAGCAGCGGCAGTCGCGCCTGCACTAGCAGCACTACATCTAATCTCGCTACTGTCTTTTCCTCTACCAATGTGAAATACAGAAAGGAGTAACAAATAGGGGAGAAAACGGGCAGAACCGATGGAGACAAACTATAGACAGCCACTTTCTCGATTCACCGTTGGCCTATCCTAACGGACCAGAGATTTCTACGAGAGGACGCTCGGCGTCTTTCTCACTCTCCCTCTGTTCGACCGCCGGTGCTCGCCAACTTCTCCCCCCGCCGCTCCCTCCACTCTTCACCGCGTTGTTCATCTTTGAGTCGGACGTAACGCTGCGCGTGATGATTCGCGGCTGGCTCTATCTTATTCGTTTTTATCGCTTATTTCGTTGCTGGTCGTCGTCCATTACTCTGTTTGTGTGTGTATTTGCGCGTCCCCTCTGATTGTTTGTCCGAGCTGGCACATGCATGGATTATGCGCGCGCGTGTGTGTGTATTTCGTCGCGGCCGGGGTCATGCAGGTGTCTACCTGCTGGCTTTAGTCACACTATGGCTTTTTCTTGGTCTCCATTTTTCGTCTTCTATTAGTTACTTAGGTTGCGTGTACTACTGCAGCTTCTGCTATTGGCGTCGACGATGCTACCGCTGCTGTTTTTGGTACCGTTGCCGGCTAACAATGGCTGTTGGCTATGGCGTTTGCGTTAGTCTGTGCGACGCGACTGGCCGAATGGACAGCAAATGTACCGCTGATATTGACTACATTTATAGTGGTTCAGCACAGAATCCGCTGGAGGAGTGTGGAAAAGTGATGTCGCGGTCAGCAGCACCGGCTGGACCCGTGCAAAAGACAGATACGAAACGGCTGATCCTCGGCCGTCGAGCTCTTTCAGAGAAATCAAAAGTAGCGAGAGAGTAGGGGAGATCCTGGTAGCGATGGTGCCATACCATGTTTTCGTTTTCCCTCCTCGTAGTTATCCGATTGAGTGGCTTGACTCGTTTTTGCCGCATTGCTGGTTCCAAGGTGTTGATGATTTCTTACCAGGTCTTACTCGACGAAGTTTCTGACCGCTGCTAGAGATGTCTGCTCCTTGGCTTCTTCACGGTCATAAAGGGTCTGGGGCCCTCAACCGGATGGTATTAGCAATTTGACCAGTGCTGCCCCTTAATGCCACCCTCACAAACTGCTATCGTTGCTGACGCGGCTGTCCGCACACATCTAACGTTTCTTTTCGAGCACATCGTCATCGACGTTCATCCACCCATAGGCGTCGGGCAGGCTCATTTGATTCAAGCGTCCTTGGTAGTGTCTGTCACTGATCGTTCGATCGTGGCAAACGCGTTGGGGGCCCCTAATTCAACATTCACTCACTAACCTTCCTTACTGACACCGTCTACCCAGTCGCCCTCTGTCTGCCTGCATGTCAGCTTTTTAATAACGCAACAGTTACGCGAGTCGAAGACGACAACTTCACCGATGATAGTAGCAGCAGCAGCAGCAGCAGCATCGATCGAAGTACCAGAATGGTTAAGTAAACGAAGCTACGACTTAGGGGCTACCTCAGCCGGAATTTGAACTGAGGTGCTGGTGTCAGCTTATTAACAAATCAACTAACACGTTACGCGAGTCGATAGACAATAACAACAACGTCAATAGACGCAACGAGCATTACGTCGACGCGGGTACAAAGCTTTAGTTGAACTGCTATGAACAGTCGATTACGGGGGTGCGCTAAGCCATGAGCCTAATCATCATGAACAGCAGTAGCATTTGAAAGGAGTGCCGTTGACTGACGCACGGCAGAGCGAAATCGAACATCATAACTTTGTACAGTTATTGTCACAATCATGGTTATTGTTGTTGTTGTTGCTGCTGCTACCACGACTTGTCGAAGGCGGCATTGAGATGAAGCTAAAGGCGGGACTGTTAATGCTTCTATATTTTTCTTCAGCTGCTTTATGATTTCTCTCACTTTTGTTGGCTTAGATTTTTAAGCAGCGATCAAAAACAAGATGAGATCGGTCGAGGAATCGAAGCAAACAAATTAACGGCAAAGTTACCGGCAACGAGACAAGAGACTGTGGCCTCGCCGCAATGGATCTCGCCGTTGTCTTTCTTTATTTTTCTAGCCATTTCTTTAGTAAGCTAGCATATAAGATCCATGGCGATGTCAGATATGAGCACCAACGTTAACATCGGACCACTTTCACTAACCATGCCAACCCTTGAAATTATGTCGATAGGCGAGCATTGTATTGCTTTTTCTCGAAAAAAGAAAAAAAAATCATTGACACTAGCAATATGCGCCAACAGTGTAGTGTTTACGATAACAACAACACGAAAATGACTGCTCCCTATTAGAATTCGTTTATTACCTCGTCGGTGAAGTATTGATAGCTAGCGGTAACGCTTTTATGAACCATTATATGCTAACCATTGTTTCCATTCATAATATAGGTATACGCGAGTAGATGTACGATTTCCTCGTGACGTACCCTTTTCATTGCCTCTATAAAAGCGCCATATTTTACGAGTGAGATCCAGGTTAGCAACAAAAATCTAAAAATCGAAAGCCGCCGTTATCTTGAATCGTGACGATGACTGAAGCCGTCGCAGACGGACTTCGTAGTCCCTCACGTGAAGCTCACGTGGCAGAAAAATCGTGACTCTCCGATGTTGCAGCTTCTTATTCTTCAGCCGTCAATCTATGTAAACAAACCTGTATTGGCATAAAGGTGTAACCACCATAACACCTTAACTTTTAGAAAGGGAATAATAAGACCTTAATTGATGAATGGCCGATCCTTCAGATCTCTATGGTACAAATATGATGACCATTGATTTTAGAAAATTTCTTTAACTAACACAAACGTATAAATATGTACCCTCAATATAGACGTATTATTCAGAAATTTTATTAGTATTCGCGGGTAAATTTGCACGGAGACAGAAATCTCGACCGAAAACTATAGATGGAACAACTATTTTAAGATGTTTCTAATTTCTATTTATTTTAAAAGATTTTTAAGAGAAAAAAAGAAAAGTACACAGATTTGTGGAATCGTATACTCAATACTGCTACTGTGGTCTGTGTGTTTTTTTTTTTTTTTTTTTTTCACATCGTTTTTGAATCTTTTCAGAAGTCGCGGCCGTTAGTCGCCGGCGAGCCACTGTTTCCAATATTCCTGATGTAGTTCCGCGTCGCCCAGCTCGTACGCTTCCACGCCGCGCTGCCTCCTTAAACGAAGCTGACTATCTGAACATCGGCAGGGACCTTCGCCGTCTTTCTGACCATTGGGAATACGGACGCTTTCAAAGGGTATGTGTGTCATATGTCTAGTTACGGAGTATCTATACTGTTAGAAAAACGGCGCAACAGATCTGATATATATATATATATATGCCGATCAAACAAACAGCCGACAACAAATTGGTACATATTTAGTCATAGTACGAACTCTTCAGATGGCTGCCTAAAGAAGCCAAGTGGTATGCCTTTACCTTCTCTCAGAAAATTCCCTCATTCTGCTTCACAGAAGATTTGAAATTGAGTTGTATATACGAGTAGCATAACTAGTTCGTACTTGCCTACAAGTAATGATAGCACAATTTTTCGTTCATTTGATGCGCAGTCAAATTGAAAGCCGTCAACAGGGTCTCTATTTTTAAGGACGATACCCATGACGCTAAGGCACCGTTCGGTTGCACATCTGTCCATAGCCGAGTACTTCTGAGTCCTTCATGGTGTCGGCCAGGTCCTATCTATTTGCCGCACATTTACCACACGCGACGACGATGAGACTGAAGACCATGGCAGTGATCACCGCCTCCTACAGGGACAGAATAAAATATGACGCCCCCGTCATGCTGTGCTTGCTCGTGGGCGCATGCTGCGACTGAACAGCTAGTCGCTTGATATAGTTGCGAAAAAGAAGTGCAGGCCAGGATTGCTTTGGCCAATCGCCTTACTGGCAATGTCATCAACTATAATCGTCTCTGCTCTTTTAACTGCTGCTGTTGGCGTTGTCTGTGAGACGTCGGGTGACCAGCGCAAGCGCTTCCTGATTTTCTTGAACTCAGTCCAAATGGTGAAACCAATACAAATACGAGTACCAAGCTGGGCGGCTGAAAAGAAAAAGCCAACGAGATCTTCATGTATAGAATGTATTTTGATGTGTGTATATATTAATATTGTGCAGAATTCGGGTGATAGCCACGCGCACGCATAAATAGATATTTGTACAGCTACATGGTCCCCGTTCTCACTTAAGCGAGAACAAAGTTCGTCATTCGGTCCGGGAAGGGAACGCACCCTAAGAAGTCTAACGAGAAGATATTATTATGATCGAAGATGAACAAAAACAGCGCAATACCTACTAACGCAAGCTTTATATATCAAGATGTAGGTCTATCCAAACCAGGGTATATCATACGATCTGACTTTAGGCGCAGCGGTGGCTTCACTGTTCTGCTTCTTTTCCCTAATTCATTGTTGGCTAAAAAAGATGTCCAATTACACAGACTAAATGTATATAATAACAGATGCTGATAACAATCATCAAGCCAAGTTAAGAGTGTATGATGCTGACGTAGCGATCGGAGTTAGGTGAACTTCCTGCTCCTTTTGGAAGTACTGTGTGTTCAGCAATAGTTACCTCACTGTATTACTTCTAGCAGTATATATATATATATGTGTAGTTCCGTCTTATCTTTTGCACACTATCTCATTTAAGTCCGCCAGGGCAGCTTGTTAGAGAAAGAAGATAAAGGGCGTAAAAGGAAGGAGCTCATATGACCACCGGAACACCAGCTGATACCTTCGCTCTATGTTATTCTTTATGTTTTTCATTTTCCACTTTTAATCTTCTTAATATCGTCACACACACACACACACACACACACACACACACACACACACACACACACACACAAAAACTAACGCGTCTTACATTACTGGGTACATTTAAATTGTCTTCTGTCTGCAACAGGTAGACGGGCTCTATTGATATCAATGGACGGGAGCAATGATGCGTAATATTCGTTACGCATTACTAAGGCGCCGCCATCTGCCATCGCGGTGCTTAATTTAATGGTAATAGCAATAGTACGCGTACTAGTAGTGTTCTTTCTTGATAAGTTGAAAATGAAAAACGCGACTGGAGTAAATTCTAGCTCTTGATACCACGAAATTTCTGTTGGCGACCTCCCACTGACTTTGCCTTAGCGCGTCCGTGTCATTTATGCCCCCAGTTACTAGCGGGTGTATGCACAGGACTATTGTGCTGAGCTTGATGACAAACAAATGTTTAGTAAAACAACGAAAGCCACAACGAAGCAGTAGAACGCCGTGCTATGGCTCACTGTAGTTAATAAGGCAACATGTGGCAAACACGGTTCAGTTTGTATGCATTCTATTCTATATAAAGGACACCCAATCGGCAAGTACGCGAACAAACGTATATTTAGCGTCAGCCAGCGATAATAACTGTAGAGTAGACGTAATACCACCGCTTTAGCAGTAATGTGGTCACGTATTAACTAAGTATACAATCATTTGGCGGAGTAATGTATAGTTTGTCGCTGGACGCCAGAACCTCTTTTCGAATGAATAACTAACGTCGTAAAACCGCCTAACCGGCATCCCAAACAATGTATCTATTTGTCTAGCTGCATTTTGTCGGCAACTCGATAGCGTCCCCGAAATCTGGCGGTCGCGCTGGCGCTGCGAATTTTCACTTAACATGCGCGCGTAACGCTCGAGGCGTGCCAGCGTCGAGGTGCTTGTGAGCAGCGACAATAACAGAGCGTCATGGGTGCTAAGACCGTCGCAGACGAACCGATATACAGGCAAGCAGAAATAGAAATTCAGACCGATGCGCCATATCGCGTCGATCAGAGCCATTCGCATTGTGCTGTCCTCGCGCACTAATAGTTTATATGAATTACGTCGTTTAGCCTTGAAGCGATCAAAGCTATTAGTTATCGGATCTAAAAAGAAGCAGAAATAGCTAGATCGGCTTCTCTGCCTGGATGCGTGCGTCGGAACAGG
Organism: Varroa jacobsoni; assembly: GCF_002532875.2. Taxonomy (NCBI): domain Eukaryota; kingdom Metazoa; phylum Arthropoda; class Arachnida; order Mesostigmata; family Varroidae; genus Varroa; species Varroa jacobsoni. Next base: position 145,137 of record NW_019214027.1, read on the forward strand.
CATTATGCCTGCCGCTTTGTCGTCTGCGTAACGTCGTTTTGTATGTCATACACACAAATATATATTTACGTGCAAGGGGCCGGGGGAGAAAGCATCGCCGTTAACAACAACGACAATGACGTCGACGGGAGCAATAACAATGTCAACCCGCTATCTTTTCATTAGCACAGCCGTATAAATGTAAAAGGAAGAAACAAACCGGCCATACGACCGCTACTATTTGTGTCAGTGATAAGGCCGGCTCGAGTCGTCGTACTGGCTGGCAGCACAGGACGTGGAGTAGGCCACCATACATTGGACATAGGCCCGGAGAGAATAACACAGGTAGGCGGGTGGCCCGCCACGCTGGTTAATTGTTGAAGTGGCGAATGAGGCAGCGTCGCGAGAGCTTGAAGCAACAGATAAACACCGACCGTCAATCAAAAGTAATGCCGGTTACATTAGAAGCAGTCGGGGCCAACCTTGGATGCGCTCCTACATTGGCCGAGTTATTTTGGTTGGGCCAACAGTGGCACGTATTGTCGTCCATTTCGTGATTCATTCTTGTAGTCGAGTAGGTAGCTGATTTTTTCTGTCAGTACTGTGACGCAAAGCAATGATTCGTTGAAATGGCGTTGGCCTGACCTAACCTAATAACGTGCCCGGCAGTTGTCCATGATCGCCCGGCCGTTTTACGATTGTTACTGCTAAAACGCGTCGTACATCTTCGAACAATTATGGATGTGGCCTAAAGATTGCACCTAAAGAAGTAAAGCGTCTTTATTGAACATTATTCTTACTAGTTGTATCACGCACCAGTAAAAGTACTAACGAGGTATAGTGCGAACAAACATAACGCCTCACCAATAAACTTCGAAAAACAGTACAGAATTACATTCTGATCATGGCCTGCATTCGATGTTGTGTCGCACGCCGTTGTCACCATTCGATTCGCCCTGTTTATGCCAGCGAAACTGATCACGGCCATCGACAGTCTGGCACCAGTAGCTACCACCGCGGCAAGATGGATGGAGGTGATACCTTCGTCGCCATGTAAACACATGCTCGACGGCACCCACCTTGTTACGTCGTTTTTTCTTTTACTAAGATTCGCTACTTGGCCTTTTCTCATGTCGTGAACACCGCTATGGTAATCGACATTCAACATCGGGCAGTGATGAGCATATATCTTGTCCGCCACAGCTAAAGCAGTGCACTCCATTAGAAGTAGTAAGCTTACAAGCAATACATCTCGCCTGATGCGCTCGTCATTCGTTTTTATCAGATGCATACACATACATACATACATATATATATATATATATATATGATTTTTTATTGTTCTTCCGCGGCTGTTGCCGGGCATTAGTCCTCATCCTGTATTGCATTACATCTGCTCGTACGGCTGAGCCTTATTCGACGTCCAAGTCGGCTTTTTGTTTTTACCTTGATCACTTTTAGCACCCCACCTGAACTGTGTTCCCTGTCCCGGGCCATACTCATCCCTTGCGTTGAGGACAGATCTGATTTTTTGCCTGCAGTGATTGCTATATATACTACAGTTCTAGGTCGGACTGTACTACACTAATCGAGTACCGTTTCTTGTCACTGGTTCTTAGTTTGTCGTAGTCTTTAGAGTTCGAGTAATTGTTTGGCTGTCTTGTCACCATCTTTTTCTTTCACGCATGGCAAGTTCATGCGACACACTATTCAGTACTGGACAATAATTATAGAAGAAAAGAAGTGGCTGCCACTACTGTGTTAGCTGCTTTTTCGCTGCGATGTCGGCACAGGGCGCGCGCACCGCGGTATGGCCAGGTGGTAGTGTATTGTTATTTAGATATTTACAAGGGGGCACCTTCGGCGATAGCGGTTTCTGGAGCCGAGTGCAAAAGAGCCTGCCTGCCTGTGTGCTGCTCGCTGGGAGATCGGTCGACAGACCGTGGGCAGAGCTAGGCTAAAAGACCAGCACAAGGCTGAAAGAAAGAGGCAAGTCGGGGGAATGGCCGTTTGTGTTCCTACTGTGTTGCTTCTTGTGTGATAGCAGCAGCAGCAGCAGCAGCAGTTCATATACGAGCAATAGATGAGATGGGGGAGGTGGAAAAAACCTGAAGCAGCAGTAGCAGTGGCAACCTAACTACTGAGTGGCTGATCTAGCACCGATCGTCAGAGCGTAGAGCGTGTTTCAATGCGACACCCCCTCCCCTTCATCCGTGCTCGCCCCTCTCCTGCTCTCTCTCCCCCCTCTCTCTCTCTCCATCTACACCTCTCCCCATCTCTCTCTCTCTCTCGATCTCTTTCGTTTCTCTGTCTCGCTCAATTTTGATGATGATGATGGCACGAAGATAGGAGGATGAAGAAGCTTTGCCTTTGCTTTCTTTGTTCTGCTTCTTCCCAAACGTCTTGCTCATCGATCCTCCGCGTGAGCGTTAGACGAGAGTTCATGTTTAATGCGGGCGCAGGTTTGTTGTATGAACTGCCTCGTGCCTCGTGATGTCTCGGTCTTTTGCTGGACCTACTAGAGCTCGTATTGGTGCTTTCTGATTGCTCCGATGTAGCGGCAACAGATGGTTCGCGGGCCTCCCACACCGCGCGGATTGCTCGCCTAGCCCTGTCCATCATCATAGTAAAGATTGAAGGATGGGGCGCGCTGATATCGGCCGAACTGCGGGCGAACAAACCGGCAGCGGGGGCCACAACGGGTTTGCAAACCTAGGTAAATCCCGCTCCGGTAGATAATAGCGGGAGGGTCTGTGTGTCGAGATGTTCATGAGAGTAGCATACCGAGCGGGTCAATACCGGCGAGAGAAAAGTGAACGAAAAAGGCGAATAAAAAGCCTGCGTCTGTCTCAGTATCTGTGGGCTAACTCGCTGACAAATTTCTTGTACAATGACCTTGATATTTTTCTGTATTGTTCTCACAAGGGAAGGAAGAGAGACAACAACAGCGACGGATGCGTAGTTATGCTTTCAGAAAAACGTTTGCAAAGCTCTGTATTAATAAAGATTTGATTCGTGTAACAAAATCAATTGGTTTTTTAGGTAATAATCGAACAATTAAATGCAAAATGTAAGCAAATGAACTATTGAGAAGTGCATCCACTATCAACCAGCGATTCCATCTACCATGTTTGGGGTTCTGCAAAAGGGGTGTGCAGATGCTTCAGTAGTCGACATCATTATGCCCCTATTGAACGTAGTGGTGCTCAGTAATGCGATGTGCGAGATAGATAACTTGTCGTATTTGACAAGTAGCGGTCACTAGCTTGACAAGACGATTTGGCTTTATGACGTTCTCCTCGTTCCAGTAATCGGCAACAGTTTCTTCAGATCTTTCGGGTTTTTAGCTCATTGGTTTCTGTGCAACGTGCGTGGGGGCGTATCGATTTACCGGGTGCCGCCCAACTAGTCGTCTACGAATCTTTGTCGATGTCGTGCAGCACCTTGCTTGTGTTACATATAGTGGGATCAGTAGATCCGACGGAACAGTCTGTCGGCGTCAAACCTGATTAGATCCGGACTTCGATGTAAGCGAACAGTCAAGCCTCCGCTGGCTATCAACGCCAGATGTTTCTCGCCAACACCTTAACATGTAAAGCCAAATCAAGAACAAAGATGCAAAGTTCACTATTTAAACACGTTAACCTCTTTCGCTGATTCTTCCGTCCACTATAGTGCTACGACAACGTCTGAGCTTGTAGCGCCTCACATCTACGTCTAGCGATGCTTCCCTGTCTCTTAGATGCGATCTTTACAAATGACGGGCTGACGATCGAGCTTCGTCTGCTGTCGCGTCATCTGCGTAGATTTCGGGCGTCGTCAATAAGCAGCGTCCTGTCAAACGGTCACATTGTGAATATTGATTACTGACCAGGACAGATATGACTGTGCGTTTTAGGCAAAATTAAACCTAGCTACGAAATAAACTCGAACTAGCGTGCTAGTTAGACGGCGCTGCACGCATATATATATATATATATATATATATATATATATAGCTGCGTATATATATACGCAGCGATTTCAATGTAATGATAGCAATAATATTATGTACATAGCACTATCTATTTCGGCTTCGAAATTTCTTTACAGGAAGATTACTCATTTGAAAAAAATTAGTAAATACGTTGGTTTCAATGAGAAATTTGTTAAAATCTACTTAGTGCCCGATTATTCTGTACTAATATGTATTGGTTTGTTTACTTTGCAGAGGGTAGAACGCCGACAGACCTTTATTGGTTTCGTAATGGACGCTATCATGGCCAACGAAGCTCCAAGGAGACCGCGGATGCCCCCGACACATTTGCGGTAAAAGCGTGTTGGCTTAATTTCAGCCTTGTCGACGACAAACGAAAACACTATTAGACGATCACTCAAATTGGCACACCGGTGCCATAAGCTTAGCAGACTCGCAGAAACATCGAATAGCGACGTAAACGCGGATGCCAGTTCTTCTCTATGGTGTCTCTGAAAGGTGTAATGGTTTCGAGTAGAAAACAGGAACCTCACTATTCGCTCTGTCTGTGAAACTAGCTGAAGAACGAACGAAAAAAAAAACAAAATATTCGCTTAGAAAATCATCATACTTTATAATTATATCTCGACCGATTAATGTTGCTATTAGTACAGTGTCAAAGGGACAGTCCATCTGACAAGCAGCTAGCAGAAACGATCTCCTGTTTCGTATACTGGACAATTAATAGTAATTAGCGTAGAACGATACCTATATGCAAAACGAGAAGAGACAACAACCTCTGCAACTGGGCATATGGATATTACTTAAATTTTCATATATCTAGCCGTTTTGTAGAGCCTACCCATCTAGACAGGGATTTGGCTGAGTATCAGCAACTCCTCACTGGAGGAATTGGAAAGCACACAAATACGGGGCACAGTTGGCTTTCTCTCTCTTTGCTGTATCGAGACACAAATAAAGTTGATTTTTATTGCTGATATTGTCACGTGACAGGAGATGACGTTAAGAAGATACGGAACCGCTATTGCAAACAGCATAAAATAGATAAGCACAAGTACGTACTGATACTAAGACCATATTAAGGATACCACAAGGAGAAGGTAGTCCTGTGGCAAGCGGGGTGGCTTACCGTTCAAAGTGGTTTATTAGATTGATTTAACGTTTATAGAATGAGCGATTTTGCCGTTGGAGTTTAAAATCTTGGTTGATTTAGTCGTCTTGGCAAGGCCTTGACCGCCAATCGCAGAAACGGCGCTCCTTCGCTTAGTATGCTCAAAAAAATCTGGAACGGTTGACGACTAATTATTTTATGATGATGATGATGATGATGATGATAATAATAATAATAATAATAATAATAAAATATATGTGGCAGTAAAAACACTTCCTTATGATAACGATTACATGTTTACTATAGAATATATATAT